>NC_056741.1:1690835137-1690890137 GCF_019279795.1 Protopterus annectens
CTTAGAAATAGCTTTACCTAGAGAACTGGAAGCAAATGAGATAAGCAATTGATCTGATTTTCTGAAATCTTTAGTCTTATCCAGGTAAAAACGAAGTTGCCTGTGTACGTCCAATGAATGCAAGATCCTTTCCCCCTTATTTTGGGGTTTTGGGAAAAAGGTAGGAAGGTGAATAGTCTGATTTAGAGCCACTCTAGAAACTACCTTAGGCATAAAAGTAGGATTGGTCCTCAAGGAAACTCTGTCCTGATGGAAGATGAGGTATGGTTCCACGGCCATGAGGGCTTGTAACTCAGACACCCTTCTGGCAGAAGTCAAGGCCAACAAGATAGCGGTCTTCCAGGATAAGAACTTAATATCCGCAGAGGCAGCAGGCTCAAAAGGAGGCAAAGTAAGCTTCTCCAAGACATAGTTGAGATCCCAAGGAAGGACAGGAGGAGATCTAGGAGGTCTTGAATTCTTAGCTCCTCTCAGAAATTGTCTAACCAGCTGGTGGGAAAAAATGGGAGGATCACAATTGAAATAAGCCGAAATAGCAGAAGCATGAATTTTAATGGAGGAAAAGGAAAGGCCTTTAATCAAAAGGTCTGAGAGATAAAGTAAAATAGAGGGAATATCAGGTAAAGGATCAGATCCACGATCCTGCATCCAAATACAAAATCTTTTCCATTTAGTAGCATAAGATTTCCTTGTACTAGGACGCCTAGCTTCCAAAAGAATATCTAAAACTTGTTTAGGAAGAGAAGAAGGAATCAATTGCCTTTGATGAGCCAAGCTGCCAGGCAGAGAGTCTTGATTTGAGAGTGAAATACCTGACCCTGATGCTGGGACAGTAGAGAATGGGTCAGAGGAAGACTCCAAGGGGGTTCCAAGCAAAGGAGCAGTAGAGTTGGGTACCAAAACTGACGAGGCCAATTTGGAGCTATCAAAATGATCAGTCTGGGTTTGTCCAGCTTTATCTTTAGCAATACCCGAGGCAGAAGAGGAAGAGGAGGGAAGGCATATCCCGAAAGATTCTTCCAGCTGAAGGACAGGGCATCCACTTTCCAAGCTGTCTTGTGGAAGGACCTGGTGCAAAAGAGAGGCAACTGATGGTTGAGATGGGATGCAAACAGATCTATCTGAGGACAGCCCCAAACTGCAGTTATCTTGCTGAATAAGTTGGGGTCCAACATCCATTTGTGAGGATCCAAAATGTTTCTGCTTAGACTGTCTGCTAAGAGATTCTGTTTTCCTGGAATGAACTGTGCCTGAAGATCCAGATTCAAATTTAGGGCTGTGTCCCATAAAGTCATGGCAAGTCTGCAAAGGGGGTAAGAGTGAGAGCCCCCCTGCTTGTTTATGTACCACATGACTGTGGTATTGTCTGTTCGAATTAGCAGAGGTCCTGGCTTGAAAAGAGTCTGGAAAGCTAGAAGAGCATTTTGGACTGCTAACATTTCTTTCAAGTTGATGTGCCATAGAAGGTGTTTGTTTGTCCAAGAACCCTGTTGGCATTTGTCTAGAAAATGAGCTCCCCAAGCATAATCCAAGGTGTCCGTGGTTATGATCTGAGTAGGTTGAGGTAGACGAAAGGGCTTTCCTTCGTTCAAAACGCACGCCCTGGACCACCAAAGGAATTCCTTTTGGAGGCAGGGAATCAGTGGAATCATTGTATCCAGACTGTGGCAATGCTGAGACCATACACTCTTTAGGTACCATTGAAGTTTCCTCATGTGAAGCCTCGCATTTGGAATCAACAGGATGCAAGAGGCCATGTAGCCCAAAGCCTGCAGGAATTTCCTTGCAGTGAGCTGAGTCAATGTTGCCAAGGTCTTGAAGATTGAAGCCAGCTGTAACTGTTTTTCTGGAGTAAGGAAGGCCATCTGTAAACTTGTGTCTAGAAGAGCTCCCAAAAAGGTCATTCGTTGAGAAGGAATCAAATGTGACTTTTTTGTGTTCACTGAGAATCCCAGTAGAAGGAGAAGACGTTGAACAAAATGCAGGTGTTGAAGTAAAAGGTCTTTGCTGTCTGCCTGAATTAGACAGTCGTCCAGATAGGGGTAAATCTGAATCCCCTGAAGTCTGCAGTAAGCTACTACTTTAGCCAGGCATTTGGTAAAAACTCTGGGCGCAGTAGATAAGCCAAATGGCAGTACAGAGAATTGGAAGTGTCTGGAGCCTGCCTTGAATCTGAGGTACTTTCTGCATTGTTGCCTTATGGGGACGTGTAAGTAAGCCTCTTAAGTCCAATGTTACCATCCAAGCATCTTGTGAGAGCATTGGAAGAAGTTGTTGAAGTGTAAGCATCTTGAATTTTGGAATTTCCAAAAAGGTGTTTAATACTGAGAGGTCCAGAATAGGTCTCCAGGAGTTTTGTTTTCTTGGGACCAGAAAAAGTCTTGAGTAAAAACCTTTCCCCACCTCTAGAGGTGGAACAGGTTCTATGGCTCTTAAGGCTAATAAAGCGTCCACTTGATTTAAGGCCTCTGTCCACTGATGTTTTGGCAGATCTGGCCAGCCAGAAGGCCTTGGCAGAGTGTGAAAGTGGAATCTGTAGCCTTTCAAAATCACGTCTAACACCCATTTGTCCTGGGTAATGTGAGTCCAATTTTGGTAAAAAAGAGAAAGTTTTCCTCCGAGAGGGGCATCCAGGGAGACAGGACCTGAAGCCCAACAGAGGGAGTCATTGGGTCTGCTTTCTTTGGGTTGGAGGTCTGTCTTCTCCCCTTCTAGGGGAAGAAGCAGTCCACTGTCTAGATCTGTAAGAGGCCGGAGCCTGCGCCCGACCTCTGGAGAGTCTATATCTTCCCCTTTGAGGCCTGTCAGAAGTGGGAAAAGACCAATTTTTGGAGGGCCAATTTCTGGAAAATCTAGGAGGCTGCACTTGCAAAAAATCTTTTACAGTCTGCATAGACTTGGCTTTTTCTTCCATCTTTTTAATAACCTCCTCAGCCTTAGAACCAAATAAGACATCATGCTGAACAGGGGCATCTAGCAATTTAGCCTTAACTTGTTCAGGTAAATTCTGCTCACGAAGCCAAGCATGTCTCCTGATAACAGTACCAGAGGCAGCAGCCCTGCAAGAAGCCTCTAAGGCATCAAAACCACAATGTAAACTATGTTTGCTAACTTGTTCAGTTGCATGCAACACATCCTGTAATTCCTTGTCCTCAGCACATGCAGGAAAGGTAGAAAGCCTTTGTTTTAAAACAGATAAAAGAAACTGTTGATATTTAAACATGTGAAACTGGCAATTTAAAGCTATAATAGAAAGGGTAGCTGAAGTATAAACCTTTTTGCCCCACCTGTCCAAGGCACGAGAATCCTTTTCAAAGGGGATAGGATTCTTAGAGGAGGCGGCCTTAGCAGCCTTGGAACCCTGCAAAATAGTTTCAGGATCAGCAGAAGGGTTCTTAAATAAAAATTGATGGGAATCAGGGACCCTGTAAAATCTGTCAGGCTTAGAAGGAGCAGGCGGCATGGAATCAGGGTTCAAGTTAGCCTCAGAGAAGGCATCATCCACAATGTCAAGCACAGGAGGAATAGCTAAAGGCCTGTGTTGAAGGAGAAGAAGAAGAAATTCCCTAAATCTCTTTTTTGGAAGCAGAATAATCCTGACCTTCCCAATGAAAATGCTCCCTCATCTCATGCAAGGTTTCCCCAAAAGAGAAATCTTCAGGGGGAGAGGCAGAGGGAACAGAATCCTCAGCATCCGAATCCTCATAAGAAGGAAAAGAGTAATCCTGATCAGAGGAAGAAACAGAAGATACAGAAGCCTGATCAGAGGAATCATAAGGGATATCCTGTCTAGGCCTTTTCTCAGGAGGAGGGTGAGAGCCCCTAATAATAGTTAATAAATCCTCAGCCATCCGTAGTAATTGCTTCTGAGTCTTAGGAGCTGAATCCGTAGAAGCTTGAGCAGAAAGTCTGGGTTTAACAGGAGTCTTTGACTTAGCCTTTGTCTTTGTGGAAATAGTAATATGTGAAGGCCTGAAAACTCCCTCAGAAGCCGGTACCTGCACAGCGGTTCCGGACCCATCTGAAGGAGCGACGTCCGAAGGTCCTGCAGCAGACAAATTACTAGGCCTAGATGGCTCCCCATGGGAGTCCATGTCGGCCATCGGTTCTGAAGTGGCGGAAGACAGGGGCTGCAAAAGCGCCTCACTGATGACCGCTGAACCCGAAGCTGGCTCTGGCTGCAAAGTATCCTGTTTGGACCTCGGAGGCCTGTCCTTGTCTTTGCGTTTCTTCTGTATTCCGGTAGTCGGTAAAGTATCCGATGACATCCTATAATTAAATCGTCTACCGAAGTAATTCAAGGCCCAATCGTACCTATGCTTGATAGTGCGAGAATTAAACCTGGCACAGAACCGACAGCAAGAAACGTTGTGGTCAGGGCCTAGGCAAGGTAGACAGTAAGAGTGGAAATCTTTATGAGGTATTTGTTTTCCACACGATACACAATTATTAACTTTTTCTGACATCGGAGGAGCAAGAAAAAGGTTTCCCCAACGGGGTACTTAGCTTTGAGAAGAGAAGTAGAAAACTTCAGACCGACAACAATCACACCACGTTGTCTTGAAAACGCCAACCAACAACTAGCGAACTGCTTTGCACCGCAAGGCAAGAAAGACTGGAGAAGATGGCGTCGGCTGTCAGCCTTATACCCATGCTTTCTGACGTCAGGGTACTTGCTGATACAGCCGACGCCGGACCCAGACTTTGATATTCTGGCCGACCTCGGGCTGCCTGCCGGCAGGAGTACCCTACAGTTATGACTGCAACAGTGGAACACGAAGAACATCACAAACACAGCAACATGAGCACACACACACACACACACACACACACACACACACACACACAAACATAGAAGCATGCACAGACACACACGCACACAGGAGCACACACAAAGGAGCATGCACACAGAGAAACACACATCACACAAACACACATGCACACAGGAGCACAGGAACACACACACACACACACACACACACACACACACACACACACACACACAGGAGCACAGACACACAAACACAGAAGCACACACACACACACACACACACACAAAGGAGCATGCAAACAGTAGCACACACACATGCACACATAGACTAACAGAAAAACATGCATACAGCAACACATACACAAAACACTGACACATAGAGCGTGTGCTAACACACGCAGGAACGCGCACACAGAAGCACACACACAAACATAGGAGCACACACAACAAAGGAGCACATGCACACAGCAGCCACACACACAGGAAAGTACAGTTGTGTACACTTACCATAAATGTAGATGTTAGAGTGTCTTCACTGTTGCAGTCATGACTGTAGGGTTCTCCCCTGCCGGCAGGCAGTCCTCGGTCGGCCAGAATCCCAAAGTCTGGGTCCGGCATTGGCTGTTCAGCCATGCTCCCTGACAGAGCGCCAGGAGTACAAAGCTGACAGCTGACGCCATGTTCTCCAGTTTTTCTTGCCCCAGATGTCAGGAGTCCCAAAATGAGTAAGGTCCCATACCCTTTGCAAATACACCTCAGAAGAACGGTGAAAAAAGGAACCACATAAAAGAAAAAATAAGAGGGGAAAGGAGGGAGGGAAACCCAGACTGCAACAGTGAATACACTCGAACATCTACATTTATGGTAAGTGTACACAACTGTACTATGTTCATCGTGTTTCACTGTTGCAGTCATGACTGTAGGGTAGAATTCCAAAGCAGAATGAAAGGGAGGTGGTCATAAAGTAGAGGGGGCGGCTAAAAGGCCCTGCAAGACTGCAGAAGCAAAGCCTGCCCTAGACTTAGAGTAGAGAGGTAGATTGTAGTGCTTTGAAAAAGTATGCACTGAACTCCAAGTTGCAGCTTCCAAAATGTCTGGTAGGAACTCCCATGAGGAAGGCAGCAGCTCTGGTGGAGTGAGTCCTTATACTCCCTGGGATTTGCTTTCCATGGTGTGAATAGCAAAATTTGATTCCATGAGCAATCCATTTAGAAATGGTCTGTTTTGAAATGGCTTTACCTTGGGAACTTGAAGCATAAGAAACAAACAATTGTTCTGATTTCCTGATGTCCTTGGTTCTGTCCAGGTAAAAACGTAGTTGTCTGTGTACATCCAAGGAATGCAAGATCCTTTCCCCTTTATTTTGAGGAGTGGGGAAAAAGTTGGCAAGTGAATAGTTTGATTTACAGCCACTTTGGAAACCACCTTAGGCATGAAAGTAGGATTAGTCCTTAAAGACACCCTGTCTTGATGAAAAATAATATAAGGTTCCACAGCCATAAGAGCTTGCAACTCTGAAACTCTCCTGGCAGAGGTCAGAGCTAACAGGATGGCGGTCTTCCAAGATAAAACCTTGATGTCAGATGTGGCAGCAGGCTCAAAAGGAGGTAAGGTGAGCTTTTCCAAAACATAGTTGAGATCCCAAGCAGGAATGGGAGGAGATCTAGGGGGTCTTAAGTTCTTAGCTCCTCTGAGAAACTGTCTCATGAGCTGGTGGGAAAAGATTGGAGGATCTGTATTATAATGAGCAGAAATAGCAGAGGCATGTATCTTAATGGAAGAGAAAGAGAGACCCTTATGTAAGAGGTCTGTCAGTTAAAGTAAAATCAAAGGAATGTTAGGAAGAAGAGGATCAGAATCCTGAGTCTGCATCCAGGAACAAAATCTTTTCCATTTTCCTGCATAAGATTTTCTAGTGCTAGGACTTCTGGCTTCTAAAATGACATCCATAACCTGCGTGGGTAGGAGAGAATGAATAAAAGACCCTGGATTAACCAGGCTGCCAGGCTGAGAGTTCTGACATGGGAGTGTAGAACCTGACCCTGATGTTGGGACAGAAGGTTCGAAGTCTGTGGTAAAACCCAAGGGGGCACCAGACAAAGGGTTTTCAGTGTTGGGTACCAAAACTGTCGAGGCCAATTTGGGGCCAGCAAGATTATCATCTTAGGCTTGTCCTGTTTGATCTTTAATAATACCCGTGGAAGAAGAGGAAGAGGCAGAAAGGCATATCCCGAGAGGTTTCTCCAACTGAATGATAGTGCATCCACTTTCCAAGCTTGCTCGTGTAAAGTCCTGGTGCAAAAAATCTGTAGTTGATGATTGAGGTGGGATGCAAAGAGGTCTATGTGAGGACATCCCCAGACTGCTGTTATCATCTTGAATATTTCGGTGTCCAGCATCCATTCGTGTGGATCCGAAAGGTTTCTGCTCAGACTGTCTGCCAGGAAGTTTTGCTTCCCTGGTAGAAACTGAGCTTGAAGGTCCAGATTGCAAGCTAGAGCTGTGTTCCACAGATCCATGGCTAGTCTGCAAAGGGGGTAGGAATGAGATCCCCCTTGCTTGTTTATGTACCACATAACTGTGGTGTTGTTGTCTGTCCGTATCAGTAGTTGTCCTGGTTGTAGAAGATTCCTGAAGGCCAATAGAGCTTTCTGAACGGCTAACATTTCCTTTAAATTGATATGCAGGTGCTTCTGATCCTTTGTCCAAAGGCTCTGCAGACAGTTGCCCTGAAAATGGGCTCCCCATGCATAATCTGAGGCGTCCGTGGTTAGTATCCGCGTGGCAGGAGGCAGACAGAAGGGTTTTCCTTTGTTTAGAGTACATGCCTTGAACCACCAAAGGAATTCCTTTTGAAGACAAGGCAGGACAGAGATCAGTATGTCTAAACTGTAGCAATGCTGAGACCATACACTTTTTAGGTACCACTGTATTTTCCTCCTATGTAGTCTTGCATATGGTACGAGATCTCCTTGCAGATAGCTGAGTTAAAGTTGCCAAGGTATTGAAAGTTGAAGCCAGCTGTAACTGTTTTTCGTATGTCAGAAATGCCATCTGGGTTGTTGTGTTTATAGAAGCGCCCAGAAAAATTATCTGTTGTGAGGGTGTCAAATTTGACTTTTTTATGTTTACAGTGAATCCCAGGAACTTGAGAAGATTCTGAACAAACTGTAGGTGCTGGAGTAAGACATCCTTGCTGTCTGCCTGAATAAGACAGTCGTCCAGATAAGGGTACATTTGAATTCCCTTGAGTCTGCAATAAGCTACTACTGGAGCCAGGCATTTGGTGAAGACCCTGGGCGCAGTAGACAATCCAAAGGGCAGCGCAGAGAATTGAAAGGGCCTTGAACCTGAGGCATTTTCTGCGTTCCTGCCTGATGGGAATGTGTAAATATGCCTCCTTTAAATCCAAAGTTACCATCCATGCATTTTTGGTCAGCATTGGAAGTAGCTGCTGTAGAGTAAGCATCTTGAATTTTGGTATCTCTAGAAAAGTGTTCAAGACTGACAGATCCAGAATGGGTCTCCATGAATTTTGCTTCCTGGGGACTAGAAAGAGCCTGGAGTAAAAACCTCGTCCCATCTCTGAAAGTGGAACTAATTCTATGGCTTTCATAGCCAAGAGAGCTTCCACCTGGTTTAAGGCCTCTGTCCATTGATGTTTTGGAAGATCTGGCCATCCGCTTGGCCTTGGTAGGGTATGAAAATGGAATTTGTAACCTCTTGAAACCACATCCAGAACCCACTTGTCTTGGGTTATACGAGTCCAATTTAGGTGAAAGAGAAAGTTTTCCTCAGAGAGGGGCTTCCAGGCAAGAAGTTCCTGCAGCCCAACAGAGGGAGTCATTGAGTTTGTTTCCTATGAGCTTGCGACCTGTCCTCTCCTCCCCTAGGGGTGGAAGCAGTCCACTGTCTTGGTCTATAAGAGGCTTGCATTTGAGGCCTTCATCGGGAGCATCTGTATCTACCCCTCTGAGGCCTGTCTGAATTGGGAAAGGACCAATTTTGTGTAGGCCAATTCCTACTAAATCTGGGTGGCTGTACTTGTAAGAAATCTTTAACTGTTTGCATGGATTTTGCCTTGTCCTCCATCTTTTTACTCACCTCTTCAGCTTTAGATCCAAACAAAACATTATGCTGAACAGGAGCATCCAATAATTTAGCTTTTACTTGATCTGGCAAATTTTGTTCCTTTAACCATGCATGCCTTCTAATTACTGTGCCAGAGGCAGCAGCCCTACAAGAAGCCTCTAAGGCATCAAATCCACAGTGTAAACCATGCTTCCCAACTTGTTCAGTGGCATGCATTAAGTAATGTAATTCCTTATCATCTGCACAGGCGGAAATGGAAGTTAGCTTTTGTTTTAAAACAGACAGGAGAAATTGCTGGTATTTCAGCAGACAGTTTAAAGCCATAATAGATAAAGTAGCAGAAGTGTACACTTTTTTGCCCCATCTTTCTAAAGATCTGGAATCCTTCTCAGTGGGAATGGGGGTTTTAGCAGAAGCGGCCTTAACGCCCTTAGGACCCTGAGAAATGGTTTCAGGGTCAGCAGTAGGGTTCTTGTATAAAAACTGGTGGGAATCAGGAACCCTGTAATATCTGTCAGGCTTAACAGGAGCTGGAGGAAAAGAGTCAGGGGTTAAGTTAACCTCTGAAAAAGCATCATCCACAATATCCAAAATAGGAGGAATAGCCAGGGGTCTATGTTGGGGAAGAAGAAGAAAATCCCTTAGTCTTTTCTTAGATTCCGAATACTCCTGTCCTTCTCAGTGGAAATGTTCCCTCATTTCATGCAAGGTTTCCCCAAAAGAGAAATCCTCAGGGGGAGAAGCTGAAGGAATGGATTCCTGAGCATCAGAATCCTCATAAGGAGGGAAAGAATATTCCTGGTCAGAAGAAGAAACTGAAGAAACAGAAGCCTGATCAGAGGAGTCATAATAAACTTCCTGCCTTGGCCTTTTATCTGGAGGGGGATGTGAACCCCTAATCATAGTAAGTAAGTCCTCCGCCAGTTTCTGTGACTTGGGAGCCGGATCAGAAGAGGATCAAAGAAGAATCTTTGATTTGGAAGGAGTCTTTGCCTTTGCCTTTATTAGAAGCTGAGTAGGCCTGAAAGCCCCTTCAGACGCTGGTACCTGCACAGTGGCTCCGAACCCATCCGAAGGAGCATTGTCCAAAGGTCCTGCAACAGAAATATTCAAAGGTCTAGTTGGCTCCTCGTGGGAGTCCGTTTCGGCCATCGGTTCCGAAATGGCCGATGACAGGGGCTGCAAAAGCGCCTCACTGACGGCCGAACCTGAAGCTGGCTCTGCTTGTACGATATCGTCTGATTTGGACCTCGGAGGCCTGTCTTTGTCCTTGCGTCATTTGTGAACTCCAGTAGCCGGAACCGTATCCGACAATATTTTGTAATTAAAATGCCTACCGAAGTAATGAAATGCAAAATCGTACCTTCGTTTAATTGTACGTTGATTGAATCTAGCACAAAACCGACAACTAGCTACGTCGTGGTCAGGGCCTAAGCAAGGAATACAGTAAGAATGAAAATCCTTATGAGGTATTTGCTTCCCACATGAAATACAATTATTAACTTTTTCTGACATCGGACTGGAGCAAGAAAAAAGTTTCCCCAATGGGGTACTTAGCTTTGAGTAGGAGAAGAAAGTCTTCGGACTGAAGTTTGTTCAGAAAAAATTGTCAGGAGTCAGCCAACCGGCACTTGCGAACTGCTATCACCGCACGGCAAGAAAGACTAGAGAACATGGCGTCGGCTGTCAGCTTTGTACTCCTGGTGCTCTGACGTCAGGGAGCATGGCTGAACAGCCGACGCCGGACCCAGACTTTGGGATTTTGGCCGACCGAGGACTGCCTACCGGCAGGGGAGAACCCTACAGTCATGACTGCAACAGTGAAACACAATGAACATCATGGACACATAGGAGCGTGCACACACAAGTACACACAGGAGTGCACACACACACAGAAGCACACACACAGGAGTACAGCCACACACACAAACACAGGGGCGCGTGTGCACACACACAAACAAGCACACACAGGAACACAAACACACACACAGGAACAACCACACAGCCACACACACATAGAAACATGAACACAGAAACACACACACACACAGAAGCACGGACACATGCAGGAGCATGCACACACAACCACACCACAGAAGCATGCACACACACACACACACACAGGATCACAGACACAAACACAGGAGCACACACATACAGACACAAACAAATATGCATACAGAAGAGTACACATGCATGCACACAAACAGCAGCATATGCACACAGCAACACACAAGCACACACAGAGGAGCATACACACACAGGAACATGCACACAGGCACAAATACACACACAAACATACACAGGAGGGCACAAACAAGCACACACATGCACAGGCATACATGAGCGCACACAGTAACACATGAGCAGACATAGGCGTACACACACACACAAGAGCACACACACACAGGAGCACACATACAAACAGGTGCATATACACACACACACACACACACACACACACACACACACACACAGGACCACGCACAAAAACACAGGAGTGCACACACACACAAACGAGAGCACAAAGACACACACTGATGTGCACACACACACAGAGGTGCACACACATAGGCTCAGATACACACAGGTACACACAAGAGCAAGCAGACACCCACACAGAAGAGAACACACACACACACACACACACACACACACCAACATGCATACACCCACACAGAGAAGCAAACGCATACACACACACAGGTGCAAACACAGGAGCACACACAGGAGGCACAAAAGCATACACACAGGTGCATACATACACAGCCACACATGGGAGCATGCATACACACATACACAGACACACAAGAGCGCTCACACACACACACACACACACACAAGACTACACACACAGCCACACACACACACAGGAACACGAATATACACACAGCCACAAATACACAGGAACATAAACACAGAAGTGCACACACACAGCCATGTACACACACACACACACACACAGGAACACAAACACAGAAGCCCACAAAGTCACAAAGCAGCACATGCACAGGCACAAAGGAGCATACACACAGAGGAGCACACACACACACACAAAGCAGTGCATGCACACAGCAGTGCACACACACACAAAGGAACATGCACACAGGTGCAAATACACACAAAGATACACACATAGGAGGGCACAAACACAAGCACACACATGCTCAGACACATGAGCAGACATAGGTGTGCACACGAGCACACACACAGGAGCACATATACAAACATGTGCACGCACACACACATGAGCACACAAGCAGCAGCACATATACAAACAGGTGCACACACAGGAGCACATAGACACACAGACACACACACAGGAGCACAGAGACACACAAATACAAGAGCACACACACACAAAGGAGCATGCACACAGCAACACACACAGGAAAACTGACAGATAGGATCGTATGCACATGCAGGAGTGCACACACAGACACAGAAGCAGATACACACACACACACACACACACACACACACACACACACACACAGGACCACAGACACACAAACATAGGAGCACAAACACACAAAGGAAAAGACACACAAAGGAGCACATGCACAGAGGAGCACAGAGCCACACACAGAACATGGACACACAGGAGCATGCAGACACAAATACACACAGGGGTACACACACACACAGGAGTGCACACACAGACACACATGAGTACAGACATGTAGGAGCACAGCCACATGCACAAACACAGAGGCACATTCACACACACACACAGAGGTGCACACACATAGGCTCAGATACACACAGGTGCACATGCACAAATATAAGTGCACATGCACACACACAGGTGCACACAAGAGCAAGCAGACACCCACACAGAAGAGCACACACACACACATGAGCACACACAAACATGCATACACCCACACAGAGAAGCAAATGCATACACACACACAGGAGGCACAAAAACATACACACAGGTGCATACATACACAGCCACACACAGGAGCACGCATACACACAGATACACAGAAGCACACATACACACACGTGCACACAGGAGCAGAGGAGTGCACACACGAGCATGCACACAGAGAAGTGCACACTCACAAAAAAGCCCACACACAAACACGGGAGCGCAGACACAGCCACATATATGCAGGTGCACAGCCACACACAAACACACATAAGCATATGCAGGAGCATGCACACACACAAAGGAGCATACACACAGAGGAGCACACGTGTGCACACACACACATAGGAGTACACACACACACACACACACACACACACACACACACAGGAACACAAATATACACACAGTCACAAACACACAGGAACATAAACACAGAAACGCGCGTGCGCACACACACACACACACACACACACACACACACACACACAGGATCACATAAACACACAAACACAGGAGCCCACACAGTCACAAAGCAGCACATGCACAGACACAAAGGAGCATGCACACAGAGGAGCACACACACACATATATATATATATATATATATATATATATATATATATATATATATATACACACATACATACAAAGCACATGCACACAGCAGTGCACACACATACAGGAGCACATGCACACAGAGGAGCACACACACACAGGAACATGCAAACAGGTGCAAATACACAGAGATACACACATAGAAGGGCACAAACACAAGCACACATGCACAGACAGACACATGAGCACGCACACAGTAACACATGAGCAGACATAGGTGTAGACACAGGTGCACACAAGCGCACACAGGAGCACACATACAAACATGTGCACACACACACAAGCAGCAGCACAGATACAAACAGGTGCACATACAGGAGCACACAGACACAAACACACACACAGGAGAACAGAGACACAAATACAAGGACACACACACAGACACAAAGGAGCATACACAAAGGAACATGCACACAGTAAAGCACACACATGCACACACAGACTAACAGAAGCACATGCACACAGCAACACACACATAGGAACACTGACAGATAGGAGCGAGCGCACACACAGACACAGAAGCACACACACAGACACACAAACACAGGAGCACAAACACATAAAGGGAAAGACACACAGAGGAGCACAGAGCCACACACAGAACATGGACACACAGGCGCACGCACACACAAACACACACTGACGTGCACACACAGGAAAATGCGCAAACACAGGCGCAGATACACACAGGCACACATGCACAAACATAGAAGCACACAAGAGCAAGCAGACACACACAGAAGAGCACACACACAGGAGCGCACACAAACATGCATACACCCACACAGAGAAGCACACACACACAGGTGCAAACACAGGAGCATACACACAGAGGCAAACACAGGTGCACACATACACAGCCACACACAGGAGCACGCATACACACAGATGCAAAGGAGCACACACAGGAGTAGACAGAGAAGCGCACAGACAAACACAAGCATGCACACACAGGAGTGCACACTCACAAAGGAGCACACACAAACATAGGAGCGCAGACACAGCCACAAACATGAAGGAGCACAGCAACCCACATGCATGCATGCATGCAGGAGCACAGCCACTCACATACAGGAGTGCGCACACACACAAAGGAGCATGCACACAGAGGAGCACACATGTGCACACACATACACCCAGGAACACGAACGCACACACAGCCACACACACAGGAACACGAACGTGCACACAGCCACACACAGAACATGAACACATAAGCACACTCATGCATACAGACACAAACACAGGAACACACACAGGCACAAAACAGCATGCACAGACACAAAGGAGCATTCACAGAGAGGAGCACACACACACACACACACACACACACACACACACACACACACACACAAAGCAGCACATGCACACAGCAGTGCACATACAGGAGCACATACACACAAAGATACACGCACAGGAGGGCACAAACACAAGCACACACATGCGCAGACACACATGAGCATACACACAGTAACATGAGCAGACATATGTGTACACACATAAGTACATACGAGCACACATACAAAAAGGTGCACACACACACACACACTCACACACACAGGAGCACACAAGCAGCAGCACACATACAAACAGGTGCACACACGCACACACACACGAGCATATATATACACACACACACACACGTGTATACACACATACAGGAGTACAGTCACAGGAGCACAAACACACACAAGGAGTGCACACAGCCACACACAAATGTATGAAGGCACACACACAGACACACTGATGTGCACACACACACCGGCGTAGATACACAGGAGCACATGCACACACACAGGTGCACACAAGAGCAAGCAGGCACCCACACAGAAGAACACAAAAACATGCCAACACTCACACATAGAAGCAAACACACACACACTGGTGCAAACACAGAAGCACACACAAGAGCATACACACAAAGGCAAACAAGCATACACACAGGTGCGCACATACACAGCCACGGACAGGATCACGCATACACTCAGATGGACAACAGCACACATACACAAACACACAAAAGCGCACACACACACACACACACACACACAGGAGCAGACAAAGGAGCGCACACACAAAAACTAGCATGCACACACGAGTACCCACTCAGACAAAGGAGCACACACAAACACAGGAGCGCAGACACAGCCACAAACATGCAGGAGCACAGCAAGCCACATGCATACAGAAGGACAGACACACATACACACACAGGACTGGGCACACACGCACACAAGAGCGCACACACACAAAGGAGCATGCACACAGAGGAGCACACATACATACCCACACAAGTACACGAACGCACACAGGAATATGAAGGCACACAGCCACACACACACAGAAACACTAACGCACACACAGGTACAAGAACACACACACAGAAGTGCACAAATGCAGCAGCACACACACACAAACTCAAAAACATACACACATAGGAGTGCACGTGTGCACACACGCACACACAACTGCAAACAAAGGCACACACGCAGGAGCATATAAACACGTGCGCACACACACACAAAATCACAAAAACAGGAGCGCACACAAAAGCACATACAGACAGGAGCACGCTCACACACACACACACTCAGGAGCATGCACGAAGGAGCACACATACACAGGAGCACACGCACAGACTCATACACACAGCCGCGCATACACAGGTGCACACACACACACACACACACACACACACACACACACAGGAGTGCGCCCACACACAAACACAGGACTGCACACACAGGCACACACATAGAAGCACATAAACACGCACACACACAAACTTGCACAGACAGAAGCACACACACAGGAGCGTATGCCCATGTAGACAGGCATGTACACACACACACACACACACACACACACACACAAACACACACACACACAGGAGTGTGCACACAGGAAAAAGTACAGTTTTGTACCTACCATAAATGTAGATGTTCGAAGATCCACATTGCTGCAGTCCTTACATATGGGTAGTCCGCTGTCCTCGGTCGGCCCGAATACCAAAGTATTAGGCTGACGTCGGTCAAGGCGCTTAAAACTGACATCAGGACGTCAGGGTACAAATGTGCATGACCGACGTCATATCCTCAGTCTTTTCTTGCCCCAGATGTCAGAAGGCCCTAAAAAGAAAGGCCAAAGCCAAAAAACAGCAAAAACAACCAACCACCCCTGCACTAATCATATTTACAATATTTACAATATTCACAACCCAAACCACACAACCCCCTCTAACTACAGGGGGAAGGAGGAGGGTAATTGGACTGCAGCAATGTGGATCTTCGAACATCTACATTTATGGTAGGTACAAAACTGTACTATGTTCTTCATCTCACATTGCTGCAGTCCTTACATATGGGTAGAATCCCAAAGCAGAGGTAAGGGAGGATGGCAAAACTATAAAGCATTAGGAGCTGCCAAAATGCCCTGTAAAATTGCAGTGGCAAAACCAGCCCTAGATTTAGAGTAAAGTGGAAGGTGGTAATGTTTAGAGAAAGTATGCACTGAACTCCAAGTAGCTGCCTCCAAAATATCCTTAGTAGCCACCCCCCTTAAAAAAGCTGTAGAAGTGGCAGTAGCCCTAGTGGAATGAGGCCTAATCCCAGCTGGAATCTCCTTACCATGATGGGAATAACAGAAAGCGATACAAAACCCAATCCACTTAGAAATAGTCTGCTTTGAAACAGGTTTGCCCTGAGAACCCAAAGCAAATGAAACAAACAACTGCTGAGACTGCCTGAACCCTTTAGTTCTGCTCAAATAATATCGCAACTGTCTGTGTATATCCAAAGTGTGCAAAATCTTTTCCCTTTATTTTGGGGGTTTGCATAAAAAGTAGGCAAATGAATAGTTTGGTTTAAAGCCACACTAGAAACCACTTTAGGCATAAAGGAAGGGTTAGTACGCAAAGATACCCTGTCCTTGTGGAAAATTAGGAAAGGCTCAACCGCCATAAGGGCCTGTAATTCAGAAACCCTTCTCGCAGAGGTAATGGCCAACAAAAAAACAGTCTTCCATGATAAATATTTCAACTCGGCAGTCGCTGCAGGCTCAAAAGGTTGTAGAGTGAGTTTCTCCAACACAAAATTGAGATCCCAAGCAGGAGTAGGAGCTCACGGGGGTCTTATATTCTTTGCCCCTCTAAGGAATTGCTTAAACAAAGGATGAGAAAATAATGGTGGATCACAGTCATAGTGAGCAGAAATTGCTGCAGCATGAACCTCAATAGAGGAGAAGGACAAACCTTTGTCCAATAACTCAGTAAGATATTGAAGAGCAACACTTAAATTAGGTTTAGAAACATCAAAGTCCTTTGCTGTACTCCAAAATAAAAATCTCCTCCATTTATCAGCGTAAACTTTCCTTGTACTAGGCCTCCTGGCCTCCAAAATAACATTCAAAACTTGTTGTGGAAGTTGAGACCCTCCAGAGTTTAAAACAGAAAATGCCAGGCTGTTAGATGTAGAGAGTGAAGTTTGACATTGAGTAAATGACTGTTCTCCTGAGACAGCAGGTGTGGAATCGAAGGCAAAGGCCATGGAGGCTCCTGTACCAGACTTCTCAGTAATGGGTACCAGTGCTGCCGAGGCCAATCCGGAGCTATTAAAATCATGGTTGGCTTGTCCTGTCTGACCTTCAGGAGTACCTTTGGGAGGAGAGGCAGTGGTGGAAAGGCATACACATGAAGATTGCTCCAATTGAATGAGAGAGCATCCACTTTCCAAGCTGTGAGATGAAACCTTTTTGTGCAAAACTTTGGCAGCTGGTAATTTAGAGGAGAAGCGAACAGATCTATGTCTGGAGTTCCCCATAACACTGTCAGTTTTTGAAATACATGAGGATCCAATTTCAACTGTGGGGATCCATAATTTGTCTGCTCAACACATCTGCTAAGGAGTTCTGTGCTCCTGGCAGAAACCTTGCCTGAAGATTCAGCTGTAAACTGAGAGCAGTCTCCCACAAAATCATTGCTTGTCTGCATAGAGGATAAGAATGTGTCCCCTTGCTTGTTGATGTACCACATGACAGTTGTGTTGTCTGTTAGAATCAACACCTGCCCTGGAAGAAGCAAATCCTTGAAAGCTATCAATGCAAATTGGACTGCTAACATCTCCTTCAAGTTGATATGTAAATGTTGAAGTCTGGCAGGCCACGTGTCTTGTATCCACTTTCCATTCAGATGAGCTTCCCAAGCTTTGTCTGAGGCATCTGTCGTTAGAATCTGACTCGCCTCTGGTCGGGTCACAGAGTCCCTTGTTTAGGTGACATTCCTGAGCCCACCACAAAAATTCCTTTTGGATGCAAGGTATTATCTGAATGACAGTGTCCATATCTTGGCAGTGCTGCGTCCATACATTTTTGAGATACCATTGTAGCTTCCTCATATGCAGTTTGGCATTGGGAAGTACCAGAATACAAGATGCCATGAACCCCAAGGCTTGAAGGACTGTCCTTGCAGTCAGCCTGGACTGACGAGACAATTGGTGGAAGTAAAGAGAAAGATTCTTTTGTTTGTCCGGGGTCAAAAAGGCCATCTGAGATGCTGTATTCAGTCTCACACCCAGAAAGCACATGTCCTGAGAGGGTACTAGACTGGACTTTATTTCGTTCACAGAATACCCTAGGCATCTTAACACTGCCATCACATACTGTAAATGATGAAGAAGTTCGTCCTTTCCTTGAGCCAGAATTAGGCAGTCGTCCAAATAAGGATAGATTTGTATTCCTCTTAGCCTGAAGAAAGCTACCACTGGAGCCAGAACCTTTGTGAACACCCTGGGCGCAGTAGATAAGCCAAAGGGCAATGCAGAGAACTGATAATGAAAAGTCCCAGCCCGAAAATGCAGATACTTCCTGCAACAGGGCCTGATAGGAATATGAAGGTAAGCCTCCTTGAGATCCAGAGTCACCATCCAGTGATCTTTGCCCAGCAGAGGTAAAAGCTGTTGTAGCGTCAACATTTTGAACTTGGGAATGTCCAGATATGTGTTGAGGATAGATAAATCCAAAATTGGTCTCCACGTGTTCCCTTTCTTTGGTACTAGAAACAGGCGAGAATAAAATCCTAGGCCCACTTCTGGCAGAGGGACCGGTTGTATAGCTCCTATTTGTAGTAGCAGAGAAATCTGTTTGTGAGCCTCTAGTCTTTGTTGAGGAGGAACGTCTGGCATGCCTTTGAAAGGAGGTAAGGTATGGAAATAAAACTTGTAACCTTGGTGTATGATATCCAATACCCATTTGTCTTGGGTAATCAAAATCCAATTTCCCTTGAAGAGTGCCAACCTTCCTCCCAAAGGTGCTGCCAGGCAAGAAGGATCTGGCAGCTGAAAAAGTAGGTCATTGGGCCTGTTTACGAAAGGACTGGCCCCTGCCCTCACTCGAAGACTGTGCAGGTGAACTCCATGTTCTAGGTCTGAAGGAACTCTGAGCTCTGCCCCTACCACGTCTAGACCTACCCCTAGACTGAGAATCAGAGGAAGGATACGTCCACCCCTTAGCAGGCCAATTTCTACTAAACTTTGGAGGCTGAACTTGCAAAAAATCTTTAACAGTCTGCATAGACTTAGCCTTGTCTTCCAATTTCTTCAGGACCGATTCCACAGGTGAACCAAACAACACTTCAGACTGCAAAGGAGCATCCAAAATCCTTGTCTTAACATGGTCAGATAAATTCTGATCCTTAAGCCAGGCGTGCCTGCGAAGAACTGAACCAGTGGCAGCCACCCTAGAAGAGGCCTGCACAGCATCAAAACCACACTGTAAAGAATGTTTACCCACCTGTTCAGAGACATGCACCAAATCTTGTAATTCCTTACAGTCAATGCCTTCTGCCAGAGCATCCACCTTAGATTTCAATTGCGAAAGGAGAAAATTTTGATATTTCAACATATGAAACTGGCAATTCAAAGCCCTCATAGCTAAGGTAGACGATGTATAGATCTTCTTTCCCCATCTATCCAAAGCTCTGGCCTCTTTATCTAGAGGAACCGGATTCTTTACAACAGAGGCCTTGACCCCCTTAGGTCCTTGACTAACAGTTTCTGGGTCCGCCCTAGGACTCTTATAGAGATATTTATGAGCCTCAGGCACCCTGTAATACCTATCCAGTTTAACAGGCGCAGGAGGCAGAGAATCAGGATTAAGTGAGCCTCTGAAAATACATCTTGCACAACATCCAGAACAGGGGGTATAGCTAAGGGCCTATGTTGAGGTAAAAACAAAAATTCCCTAAGCCTTTTCCGTGAATCAGAGAAGTCCTGACCTTCCCACTTAAAATGCTCCCTCACAGAATGAAGTGTCTCTGAAAAAGAAAAATCCTCTGGAGGAGAAGCAGAAGGAGTGGAATCTTCTGCATCAGAATCAGATTAAGGTGAGTACTCCTGCAACTCTTCAGTCAAGACTCTGAAACATCCAAGCCTGCTCAAAACTTTCCAACTCTGGCTCCACCCTAGGCCTCTTCTCAGGAGGGGCAAAGAACCTCTAATCAGAGTAATCAAATCTTCTGCCATTTTAAGCATGTGCTTCTTAGGCACAGACCCTGCTGAACTAGGACTGACACCAACAGAAGCTAAACCTGGCCTGCCTCTGGAAGAAGCCTTGGAAACAGAAGGAGAGGGTCTAACCACCCTGGGAAGGAGGGGAGTACAGAAACCTGAGAAGCCCCTTCAGCCTGACCTGCCTCTTGAGAGGCCACATCCTGCAAAATCAAAGTCTCCCCCTGAGACTCCAGAGAAGCCTCCATCGGAACCACCGGTTCCACTGAAGCTCTAAAGAACCGGCGTCCGGAACAGACGACTCATCTTGCCTGGGTTTAACCGCTTTGTCTTTGCGCTTCTTAGGAAGCGGGCGCCGGAGTATCCGACGGCATATTATAATTGCACCGCTCAAGACCAGCCTAGCGCAATCTAACCTTCGCAATAGTGCGTTTATTAAACCTAGCACAAAGCGACACCCGACTCACGCCGTGCTCAGGCCCCAAACAAGGAATGCACAAAGAATGATAATCCCTATGCGGTATCTGTTTCCCACAAGAAATACAATTATTCACTTTTTCTGACATCCGTAATACACTGAGGCAAGAAAAACAAAATATTCAACGGGGTACTTAGCCAACTTGGATTCGGTCTGAAACTTCGAACTCGAAAAATTTCAGAACGCCGAACGGCACTTGCAACGCTGCTTCTGCATCGGACCATGCGGCAAAAAAGACTGAGGATATGACGTCGGTCATGCGCATTTGTACCCTGACGTCCTGATGTCAGTTTTAAGCGCCTTGACCGACGTCAGCCTAATACTTTGGTATTCGGGCCGACCGAGGACAGCGGACTACCCATATGTAAGGACTGCAGCAATGTGAGATGAAGAACATCACACAGGAGGCATGCATGCACAGGAGCACACACAACACAGTAGCACACACAGAAGCGCACACAGAAATACACACTAAGGAGCACATGCACGCACATAGAAACACACAGAGAAGCACAGGAGCAGGCAGACGCACACAAGGGCACATACAGAAGCAAAAAAAAAAACACAGTACTATACACACACACACACACACACACACACACACACACACACACACACATACAAAAAGGAGTGTGCACAGACACACCCACATAGGAGGGCACACACATACCCACACATACACACAGAAACACACAGAAACACACACAAGCACACAAAAGCACACACAGAGGAACAAACAAACAGGAGCACACACACACAAGCACAAAACAGCGAGTGCAGACACAGGAACACACAAACAGGACCACGCACACACCCACAAACACAAGCGTGCACACAGAGTGCACAAAAACAGGAGTGCATGAGAGCACACACACAGAGAAGCACACAAACACAGGAGCGAGCAAAAACACAGAAAGGAGTACACACACACACAGGACCACACACACACGTGCAGATACACAACTGCGCGTACACAGGGGCACACTGACAGTAGCACACAGGAGCTCACAAACACACATAAGAACACATACACACAGGAGCACACACTCACAAAAACAGACGCACAAACACCCACAAGTACACAGGCGAACACACACAGAAGCACATGCACAGAGGAGCACACACACATACAAGCACACAACAGCACACACACAGGAGTACCCACACATAACTATACACACAGCTACACACACACACACACAAAGGAGCACACACACAAGCACAGAGACACACAAACAAGCACACAAAGAAACAGAAGAACACACACAGACACACAAGAGCACACAGAGAAATGCAGGAGCACACACACACACACACACACACACACACACACACACACACACACACACACACACACACACACAAGCATGCAAGAGAGCACACACAAAAGCACACAACACACATGCACGCATGAGCGGACACACAAGAGCACACACGCACACACACATAGGAAAGCACGCATGTACACACTCAGGCATGCAGGCACACAGGCGCGCATGCATGCACACACACAGGAGCACATGCAGACCCACACAAGGGCACATACAGAAGCAAAAAAAACACAGTACTATACACACACACACACACACACACACATACAAAAAGGAGTGTGCACAGACACACCCACATAGGAGGGCACACACATACCCACAGAAACACACAGAAACACACACAAGCACACAAAAGCACACACAGAGGAACAAACAGGAGCACACACACACAAGCACAAAACAGCGAGTGCAGACACAGGAACACACAAACAGGACCACGCACACACCCACAAACACAAGCGTGCACACAGAGTGCACAAAAACAGGAGTGCATGAGAGCACACACACAGAGAAGCACACAAACACAGGAGCAAGCAAAAACACAGAAAGGAGTACACACACACACACACACACACACACACACACACACACACACACACACGTGCAGATACACAACTGTGCGTACACAGGGGCACACTGACAGTAGCACACAGGAGCTCACAAACACACATAAGAACACATACACACAGGAGCACACACTCACAAAAACAGACTCACAAACACCCACAAGTACACAGGCGAACACACACAGAAGCACATGCACAGAGGAGCACACACACATACAAGCACACAACAGCACACACACAGGAGTACCCACACAACTATACACACAGCTACACACACACACAAAGGAGCACACACACAAGCACAGAGACACACAAACAAGCACACAAAGAAACAGAAGAACACACACAGACACACAAGAGCACACAGAGACATGCAGGAGCGCACACACACACACACACACACACACAAGCACGCAAGAGAGCACACACAAAAGCACACAACACACATGCACGCATGAACAGACACACAGGAGCACACACGCGCACACACATAGGAAAGCATGCATGTACACACTCAGGCATGCAGGCACACACACAGAAGCACATGCAGACACACACAAAGGAGCACATACGCGCACAGGCACACATGCAACCACACAGGCACGCACACACAGGCGCATGCATGCACACACACACAAAGAGCGCACACACAAGATCTCACAGGAGTGTGCACACACACAAACAGGAGCACACACATACTGGAGCACATATGCACACAGACAGGAGCATGCACACACAGACACACGTACACAGACATGAGTGCACACACACACAGAGGAGTCCACACACAGACAGAAGCGCACGCACACAGACAATCACACAGAAGTTCACACAAGCCCACGGGAGCACAAACACAGACAGACAGGAGCTCTTGCACACACAGACAGGAGCACTCGCACAGAAAGACAGTAGCACTCACAAACATAGATAACAGCAGCCGCCCACACACAGTAGCGCCCACAAACACAGACAACGGTGCCCACACAGGAGGACACACCAACAAGAGCGCACATACAAAGGAGCATGCACGCACACAAACACAAAGAAGGGCACAGACAGTAAACACACACACACAGAGGAGCACGCACACACACAAATGTGCACACACAGGAGCACACAGGGACACAGAAGCACACGTACGAGCACACACAAGTGCACACAGGAGCGAGCACACAAGAACAAGCACACAGAAGCAGACTCACAGGAGCATGTGTGCACACACACACACATACAGGAGCACAAACACAGCAGCACAAACACAAAGGAGCAGACACAGAGGAGTGCATACACACAGGAGCAAGCACATACAAGTGCACACAAGAGTTGAACACATACAAGCGCACACAAGAATGAGCACATATGAGTGCACACAGGAGCACAGACAAACACAAAGGAGCGTGCACACACACACGCATATACAAACACAGGAGCACACGTACACACACAAGAGTGGACACACAGGAGTGCACACACAGAGGAGTGCATGTACACACACAGAGGAGCGCACATACAGGCGCATATGCACTCACACAGGAGTGCACTATTGCACACACACAGCAGTGCCCACACAGGAGGACACACACAAACAGGAGCGCACATACACACAAAGGAGCATGCATGTACACAAATGCACACAAAGGAGGGCATACACAGTAAACACAGGCATGCATGCAGAGGAGAGCATGTGCACACACAGGAGCACACAAAAGCACAAGCGCATACACAGGAGTGAGCACACACAAGCACACACACAGAACCGAGCACACACAAGTGCACACACAGGAGCGAGCAAACACAAGTGCACACACAGGAGTGAGCAAAAACAAGTGCACACACAAGTGCTCACACAAGAGCGTGCACGCACACAGGAGTGCATTAAATACACAGAGCACACACACAAATGTGAACATGCACACACATACAAAAGAGCAAACACACATGTGTACGCACACACACACACACACACACACACACACACACACACACACACACACACACATCCAGTCACACAAGAATGCATATACAATCACACAGGAGTACACACACACACACACAGCAGCGCCCACACAGGAGGACACACAAACGAGCGCATATACACACAAAGGAGCATGCACGCACACACACATGCACATAAAGGAGAGTGCACACAGTAAACATGCACTCACTCAGAGAAGCACAAGTGCGCACACACGGACAAGCACAACGGAGCACACAAAGACACAGAAGCACATGCACACAAACGAGCACACACAATTGCACACTGAACCGAGCACACAGAAGTGCGCGCACACACACACACACACACACACACACACAGGAGTGCATAAATACACACACAGACAAGAGACACAAAAACATGCACACATACACACACACACACACACACACACACACAAAGAGCAAGCACACACACAAGAGCACACACACAAGGGCAGACATGCATACACAAGGGCACACACATCCAATCACACAAGAACGCATATACGCTCACACAGGAGTGCGCGTGCACACACACACATACACAGGAGAATGCACACAGTAAACACATGTATGCACACAGAGGACCGCGTGCACACAGAACCACACACACAAGCGCACACAAGTGTACACACAAGCGCATGCACACACAGGTGTGCACAGACACAGAGGAGCATACAGACGTGCACACACACACACAGATGCACACAGGCACATGCGCACACACAAAGGAGCGCATGCACGCACACAGGAAGGTGTGCAAGTACACACACAATCACATAGGAATGCACACACACAAGAGTCTCACAGGAGTGCACACAAACACGAGCACACACACAGACAAGCACACAAGAGCATGCATGCACACAGGAAAGCGCACACACACAGGAGCACACAGACACAGAAGCACATGCACACACAAGTGCACACAGGAGTGAGTGCACACAAGTGCACACAGGAGCAAGCACACAAGTGCACACAGGAGCACAAATCACAGCATCACAATACACACACAAAGGATTGCGCGCGGGTGTACACACAAAAAGGAGCGCGTGCACATACAGACACACAGAGGAGTGCGCACACACACACAGAGGAGTATGCACAGACAGGAGAACACACGAGCACACACAAGCGCACACATACACACAGGTGCTAAAACAAAAGAGCACACACACACACACACACACACACACACAGAGGAGAATGCACAAACACAGGAAGGCGAACACACACAGAAAAGCGCAAACACACACGAGCACACACAAAACAGCACACACAGGAGCAATCACACTAGAGCAAATGAACATACAGGAGCACCCACAAACAGCTATAGACACACAAGAGCATCCGCACACACACAGCACGTACAAGAGCGCACATGCACACACAAGAATGCACACACAAACACCCAGAGCGCGCGCACACACATGCACACACAGAGCGCACATACACACAGTGCGCACACACACACACACACACACACACACACACAGTACACACACACACACACAGTGCGCACACACACTCAGTGCGCACACACACACACACACACACACAGTGCAGACACACACACACACTCACAAAAGAGCAAGCACACACAAGCATGCACACACACAAACGCACACAACAGCGAGCACACACACACACGAGAGCGCACACACAAGAGTGCAACACACACACGAGTACATACATGAGCACACACAAGAGTGCACACACAAGTTCGCACTCACACAAGAAAGCACACACGATCACATACATGAGCGCACACACAAGAGTGCACACACAAGATCGCACTCACACAAGAAAGCACACACGATCACACAGGAGCGCGCTTACACACACACAAGATCACACAGGAGTGCACACACAGACAGGAACACACTCATACTGCAGCACATATGCACACAAGCACAAGAGTATGCACACACAGACACACACCCACACAAACAGGAGCACGCACACCCACATAGACAGGAGTGCACACAGACACAGGAGCATACACCCACACATAGGAGTCTGCACGCACACAGAAAAGCACACAGGAGCACAAACACACACACACACACACACACACACACACACACACACACACACACACACACACACACACACACACACACACACAGGAGCACAAACACATACAGGAGCACTCGGACACACAGAGAGCAGCGCCCACACAGACAGCAGTGCCCACAGACAGCAGTGCCCACACAAAAGGACACACAAACAGGAGTGCACATACACACAAAGGAGCATGCACTGCACACACACAGAAAAGCACGCACAGGTACACATGCATTCACACACATAGGAGCGCACACACAAAAACAAAGGTGCACGCTCGCACAGACACACAGGTGCACACACATGCAACCACACAGGGGCATGCACACACACAAATGGCACACAAACATGAGCACACACATACACACACAGAGTGCATACACACACACACACACACACACACAGGAGCACATGCATACACGTACACACAGGCACAGACACATAGGCGCACACACAGCAGTGCCCACACAGGAGGACAAACAGGAGTGTATATATATATATATATATATATATATATATATATATATATATATATATATATATATATATATATATATATATATATATATACACACATTCATATATACACACACACACACACACACAGCACACACAAAAATGCGCACATGCACTCACACACACAAAAGAGCAAACACACACAAGAGCACGCACACACACAAGGGCAGACACACACACAAAGGCACACACATCCAATCACACAAGAACGCATATACGATCACACAGTACACACACACACACACACAAAGGACAGTGCACACAGTAAACATGCACTCACACAGAGAAGCACACGTGCGTACACACAGACAAACACAAAGGAGCACACAAAGACACAGAAGCACATGCACACACACACAAACACACGAACACACACAAATCGCACACTAAACCGTGTGCACAAACACACACACACACACACACACACACACACGCACAGGAGAATGCACACAGTAAACACACGTATGCACACAGCTGACCGCATGCACCCACACATACAGAAGTGCACACAGAACCACACACACAGGTGCAGACACACACAGGTGCACACACACACACACACAGGAGCGCATGCACGCACACAGGAAAGTGCACACACATAGAGCAGCACACACACACAGAGGTGCGCACACTCGCAGGCATGCACTTGTGCCTGTGTGTGCTCCTGTGTTTGTGTCTATATGCTCCTGTGTGTGTGTGTGCTTCATGTTCATGTTCCTGTGTGTGTGGCTGTGTGCATGTTAGTGTTCCTGTGTGTGTCTGGCTGTGTGTGCATGTATATACGTATGTGTGCTCTTTTGTACATACACACACACACACAATGAGCACACACATGATCACAAAGGAACGCGCACACACAAGATTCTCACAGGAGTGCACACACACAGACGAGTGCGCGCACACACCCACACAGACAGGAGTCCACATAGAGACAGGAGCGCACACACAGACAAGCACACAGGGGTACACACAAGCCCATAGGAGCATAAACATACACAGAGGAGCACACAGACACAGAAGCACACGCACACACAAGTGCACACAGGAGTGAGTGCACACAAGAGCGAGCACACAAACGCACACAGGAGCACATAAACACACAGCATCACACACACACACAGGAGCACAGACACACAAAGGAGTGCGTGCAGGTACACACACAAATACAGGAGTGTACACACACAAAAGGAGCGCACACACGTGCACATACACAAAAAGGAGCACATACAAGTGCACACACACAGGAGCATGCACACACAGAGGAGTATGCACAGACAGGAGAACACACATGAGCACATACACACACGAGTGCACACATACACACAGGTGCAAAAACAAAAGAGCACACATACGTATATACACGCACACACAGAAAAAAGTGCAAACACATACAAGCACACACACACACAACAGCACACACAGGAGCAAGCACACTAGAGCAAATGAACATACAGGAGCACCCACAAACAGCTATACACACATACAAAAGCAGACACACAAGAGGATGCACGCACACAGCATGTACAAGAGCACACATGCACACACAAAGAGTGCACACACAAACACACAGAATGCACACAAACACAGCACAGACACACACAGAGTGCACACAAACACACACAGCACACACACAAACTCATACACACACACAAACAGGTGCAAACACAGGAGCATGCACACAAGCATACAAATAGGTGCATACATACACAGCCACACACAGGAACACGCATACACACAGATGCACAGGAGCACAACTACACAGACACACAAGAGCACACACACACGCAGACGCACAGGAGCACACACACAAACACAGGAGCGCAGACACAGCCACATACATGCAGGAGCCCAGCAACCCACATGCATGCAGGAGCACAGCCACACACAAACACATAGGAGAGCACACATGCATGTACAGGAGCAGTGTGCACACACACAAAGAAGCATGCACACAGAGAAGCACACATGCACACACACATAGGAGTACACACACACACATAGGAACACGAATGCACACACAGGAACACGAACATGCACACAGCCACACACACAGGAACATGAACATGAAGCACACACACACAGGAGCATATAGACACAAACACAGGAGCACACACAGGCACAAAGCAGCATACAAACACACAAAGCAGCACATGCACAAAGCAGTGCACACGTACAGGAGCACACACATACAGGGACATGTGCACACAGGTGCAAATACACAAAGATATACACAGGAGGGCACAAACAAGCGCACACATGCACAAACAGACACACGAGCGCACACACAGTAACACGAGCAGACACGGGCGTACACACACAAGTACACGAGCACACAAACACGTGCACACACACAGGAGCACACAAGCAGCAGCACACATACAAACAGGTGCACAAACACAAGCATATATACACACACACAAAGAAGGGTGCACATGCACACACAAGCATGCACACATACAAAAGTACAGACACAGGAGTACACACACACACACACACACACACACACACACACACACAGCCACACACAAATGAATGAAGGCAATCACACACAGGAGAGCAAGCACACAGACACACACCGATGTGCACACACATACAGGCAGACATGCACACACACAGGTGCACACAAGAGCAAACAGACACCCACACGCAGGAGCACACACAAACATGAAAACACCCACACAGAGGAGCAAACGCATACACACACACAGGAGGCACAAAAACACACACACAGATGCACAGGAATAAACAGACAAACAAGAGTACACACACGCACAGGAGCAGACAGAGGAGCACACATGCAAACACAAGCATTCACACACGAGTGTACACCAACAGAAAAAGGAGAACACGCACAAACACAGGAACGCAGACACAGCCACAAACATGCAGGAGCACAGCAACACACATGCATGCAGAAGCACAGACACACACACACACACACACACACACACACACACACACACACGAGCGTGCAGTGCACACATGCACGCACTGGAGTGCGCACACACCCACAAAGGAGCATGCACACAGACGAGCACACAGGCACACACACATACACACAGGAGGAAACACACAAGAGCATGAATGCACACACACAGAACACGAACACACACAGGACAACAGCAACACACACAGCTCAAAAACACATGCACACACACACATAGGAGTGCACACACACACACACACACAAGCATATAAACGCGTGCACACACAGACACACAAAAGCACACAGACAGGAGCGTACACACAGACAGGAGCGTACACCCACACACACACACACACACACACACACACACACACACACACACACACACACACACACGGCACACAAAGGAGCACACACACAGACTAAGAGGAGCACATGCACACAGCAACACACACACAGAAGCACACACAAAGACACACACACATACATGAGCATGCACATACAGGACCACAGACGCACAAGCATAGGAGCACAAACACACAGGAGCACACACATACACAAAGGAAAAGACACAAAGGAGCACACACACATGTAGGAGCACAGCCACACACATACAAACACAGGGGCGCACACACACACACACACACACACACACAGGATCACAGACACACAAACACAGAAGCACACACACAGACACAAACAAGCACGCACACAGGGGAGCAAGCAGGCACAAACAGCAACACATGCACACAGCAGCACACACACAGCAATACATGAACACACACACAGAGGAGCACACACAGGCACAAATACACACACAGGAGGGCACAAACAAGCACACACATGGGCAGACACATATGAGCACACACACAGTAACATGAGCAGACATAGGCATACACACGTGCACACGAGCACACACACAGGAGCACACATACAAACAGGTGAATATGCACTCACAGGAGCATATACACACACAAAGGGCGCACACAAGAGCATATTCACACATACAGGAGTACAGACACAGTAGCATACACACACAAGAAGCACACACAGTCACACACAGGCGCACGCACACACAAACAGGCACATGCACAAACACAGGTGCAGATACACACAGGCACACATGCACAAACACAGGCGCACATAAAAGCAAGCAGACACCCACACAGAAGAGCACACACACAGGAGCACACACAAACATGCATACACCCACACAGAGAAGCACACACACACAGATGCAAACACAGGAGCATACACACAGAGGCACACAAGCACACACAGGTGCACACATACACAGCCACACACAGGAGCACACATACACACAGATGCAAAGGAGCACACACAGACGCACAGGAGCAGAAAAGCGCACAGACAAACACAAGCATGCACACACAGGAGTGCACACTCACAAAGGGGCACACACAAACAGGAGCGCAGACACAGCCACAAAAATGAAGGAGCACAGCAACCCACATGCATGCATGCAGGAGCACAGCCACAAACACGCACATACAGGAGTGCACGCACATACAGGAGTGCACGCACACACAAAGGAGCATGCACACAGAGGAGCACACACACACACACACACAAAGCAGCACATGCACACAGCAGCGCACAGACATACAGGAGCACATACACACAGAGGAGCACATACACAGGAGCAAATGCACAAAAAGATACATGCACAGGAGGGCACAATCACACACATGTGCAAACAGACACACATAAGCACACACACTAACACATGAGCAGACATACGTGTACACACACAAGTACATACGAGCAAACACAGGAGCACACATACAAAAAGGTACCCACACAGGAGCACACAAGCAGCAGTGCACACACAAACAGGTGCACACATGCACACACATACACACATGAGCATATATATACACGCACACAGGAGTGTATACACACATACAGGAGTACAGTCACAGGAGCACAAACACACACACAAGCAGGAGTGCACACAGCCGCACACAAATGCACGAAGGCACACACACACACAAACACAGGAGAGCACACACACACAGACACACACTGATGTGTAAATACACAGGAGCACATGCACAAACACAGACGCACATGCACACACACAGGTGCACACAAGAGCAAGCAGGCACCCACAACAGAAGAACACACAAACATGCAAACACTCACACATAGGAGCAAATACACACACACAGGTGCAAACAAACACAGGAACACACACAAGAGCATGCACACAAAGGCACACAAGCATACACACAGGTGTGCACATACACAGCCACAGACAGGATCACGCATACACTCAGATGGACAAGAGCACACATACACAAACACACAAAAGCACACACACACACACACACGAGCAGACAAAGGAGCGCACACACAAAAAAGCATGCACACGAGTACACACTCACAGACAAAGAAGCACACACACAAACACAGGAGAGCAGACACAGCCACAAACATGCAGGAGTACAGCAACCCACATGCATACAGAAGGACAGCCACACAGACACACACAGGACTGCGCACACACGCACGCAAGAGCGCACACACACAAAGGAGCATGCACATAGAGGAGCACACAAGCACACACACATACCCACACAAGTACACAAACGCACACAGGAACATGAATGCACACACAGCCACACACAAACAGGAACACTAACGCACACACAGGTACAAGAACACACACACAGAAGTGCACAAATGCAGCAGCACACACACACAAACTCAAAAACATACACACATAGGAGTGCGCGTGCGCGCACACACACACACACACACACACACACACACGTGCAAACATAGGCACACACACAGGAGCATATAAACACGGGTGCACACAGACACACACACACAAAAGCATAAAAACAGGAGAGCACACACAAAAGCACATACAGACAGGAGCATGCTCACACACACACACACACACACACACACACACACACACACACACACTCAGGAGCATGCACAAAGGAGCACACACAGGAGCACACATACAAGAGCACACATACACAGGAGCACACGCACAGACTCATACACACAGCCGCGCATACACAGGCGCACACACGCACATACACACACACACACACACACACACAGAAGCACATAAACACACACACACAGGAGTGCGCCCACACACAAACACAGGACTGCACACACAGGCACACACATAGAAGCACATAAATGCTCACACACACAAACATGCACAGACAGAAGCACACACACAGGAGTGTATGTCCATGCAGACAGGCATGTACACACACAAACACAGGAGTGTGCACACAGGAAAATACACACAGGAGGCATGCATGCACAGGAGCACACACACAGGAGCGCACAGAAACACACACTAAGGAGCACATGCACGCACACAGAAACACACAGAGAAGCACAGGAAGAGGGAGACACACACACACACAAGGGCACATGCAAAAAAAAACACAGTACTATACACACACACACACACACACAAAAATGAGTGTGCACAGACACACCCACATAGGAGGGCGCACACAAACACACATGCACAGGAACACACAAACAGGAGCACGCACACACCCACAAACACAAGCGTGCACACAGAGTGCACAAAAACAGGGGTGCATGAGAACACACACACACAGAGAAGCACACAAACACAGGAGCGAGCACAAACACACAAAGGAGCACACACATGCAGGACCACACACACATGCAGGACCACACACACATGCAGGACCACACACACACACACACACACACATACATACACGAAAGCGCACATGAACAGACACAGCAGCACACACACATAGGAAAGCACACATGCACACACTCAGGCATGCAGGCAAACACAGGCACACATGCACGCACACACAGAGCACACACATGCAAAGAGCACACACAATATCTCACAGGAGTGTGCACGCACACACAAACAGGAGCACACATACTGGAGCACATATGCACACAGACAGGAGCATGCACACACAGACACACCCACACAGACAGGAGTGCACACACACACACACACACACACACACACACACACACAAAATGACACACAGACAGCAGTGCACACACACACACACACACACACACACACACACACACACACACATGCACTCACAGGAGCACACACACAGACAGGAGCTCATGCACACAGAAGCACACACAGGCCCACGGGGGCAGAAACACAAATATACACACACACACACACAAACACAGGAGCAATCATACAAAGACAGGAGCAATCATACACAGACAGGAATACTCGCACATAGAGTTGCGCCCACAGACAGACAGCAGTGCCCACACAGGAGCACACAAAAACAGGAGCCCACATACACACAAAGAAGCATGCATGCACACACATGCACACAGTAAACACACACATGCACACAGAGGAGAGCGCAAACAGACAGAAGTGCACACAGACACACAGGAGCACACAAAGACACAGAAGAACACACTCACATGAGCACACACAAGCACACATCCAGGAGTGAGCACACACAAGCACACACAGGAGTGAGCGCACACAAGCGCACACACAGGAGCGAGCGCACAAGCGCACACACAGGAGCGAGCGCACAAGCGCACACACAGGAGCGAGCGCACAAGCGCACACAAGAGTGAGAGCACAAGCGCACACAAGAGCGAGAGCACAAGCGCGCACAGGAGCGAGCACACAAGCGCACACAGGAGCGAGCACACAAGCGCACACACAGGAGCGAGCACACACAAAACTGAACACACAAAAACACACATACAAGCATACACACAGGAGTGAGCACACACAATCGCACACAGGAGCAAGCACACAATGGAGTGCACACACAAGCACACACTGGAGTGCACACATACAAGCACACACAGGAGTGCACACACACAAGCACACACACGAGTGCACACACACAAGCACACACACAGGAGTGCACACACACAAGCACACACACAGGAGTGCACACACACAAGCACACACACACAGGAGTGCACACACACAAGCAAGCATACACAGGAGTGCACACACACAAGCACACAGGAGTGCACACACACAAGCACACAGGAGTGCACACACACAAGCACAGACACACACAAAGGAGCACAGACACAGAGAGGAGCATACACACACCACACACACACACCACACACACACACACCACACACACAGGACAGCATGCATGCACAGGAGTGCACACACACACACACACAGGAAAGCACACACACGAGCACACACAGATGCGCTGCACACAAAGGCGTGCATACAAACAGGCACGCACACACAAAGAGCATACATACGATCATACAGGAGGGCACACACACACACACGAGCACACACATACTGGAGCACATATGCACACAGACAGGAGCATGCACACACAGACACACCCACACAGACAGAAGTGCACACACACAGACCCAGACAGGAGTGCACACACACAGTTCCAGACAGGAGTGCACACACACACAGAAGTCCACACACAGACAGAAGCACACGCACACAGACAATCACACAGAAGTGCACACAAGCCCACGGGAGCACAAACACAGACAGACAGGAGCTCTTGCACACACAGACAGGAGCACTCACACAGAAAGACAGTAGCACTCGCAAACATAGATAGCAGCCACACACAGACAACAGCGCCCACACACAGTAGCGCCCACAGACAATGGTGCCCACACAGGAGGACACACAAACAACAGTGCACATACATACAAAAGAGCATGCACACACACACACACAAAGAAGGGCACAGACAGTAAACACACACACACAGGAGCAAGCATACACACAAAGGTGCACACACAGGAGCACACAGGGGCACATGCACGAGCACACACAAGTGCACACACAGGAGCGAGCACACAAGATCAAGCACAAAGGAGCAGACACACAGGAGCGTGCGCACACACACACACACACACACACACACACACACACACAGGAGCACAAACACAGCAGCACAAACACAAAAGAGCAGAGACACAGAGGAGAGCATACACACAGGAGCAAGCACATACAAGTGCACACAAGAACGAGCACATACAAGTGCACACAGGAACGAGCACACAGGAGCACAGACAAACACAAAGGAGCATGCACACACACACACACACACACACACACACACACACAGGAGCAATACACACAGGAGCAAGCACATACAAGTGCACACAGGAACGAGCACACAGGAGCACAGACAAACACAAAGGAGCATGCACACACACACACACACACACACACACACACACACACACACACAGGAGCACATGTGCACACACAAGAGCGGACACACACAGGAGTGCACACACAGAGGAGCACAAGCACACACACAGAGGAGAGCACACAAAGGCACACGTGCACTCACACATTAGTGCACTAGCGCGTGCACACACAAACACACAAACACAGCAGTGCCCACACAGGAGGACACGCAAACAGGAGTGCACATACACACAAAGGAGCATGCATGCACACAAATGCACACAAAGGAGAGCTTACACAGTAAACACAGGCACGCACACAGAGGAGTGCATGTGCACACAGAGAAGTGCACACACAGACACAGGAGCAAACAAAGACACAGAAGCACATGCACACAAGGCATACACAGGAGCGAGCACACACAGAACCGAGCACATGTAAGCACACATGTAAGCACACACACAGGAGCAAGCACACACAAGTGCACACAGGAGCGAGCACACACAAACGCAATACAAGAGCGAGCACAAACAAGTGCACACACAGGAGCAAACACACAAGCGCTCACACAAGAGCATGCACACACACACAGGAGTGCATAAATACACACACAGAGCACACACACACACAAATGTGAACATGCACACACACACACACACACACACAAAAGAGCAAACACACACGTGTACGCACACACACACAAGGGCACACACATCCGATCACACAAGAACGCATATACGATCACACAGGAGTACAAACACACACACACACACACAGCAGTGCCCACACAGGAGGACACACACAAATGAGCAGATATACGACAAAGGAGCATGCACACACACATGCACACAAAGGAGAGCGCACACAGTAAACACGCACTCACACAGAGGAGCACAAGTGCGCACACAAGGACAAGCACAAAGGAGCACACAAAGACACAGAATTATATGCACACAAACGAGCACACACAATTGCACACTGAACAGAGCACACACAGGAGTGCTCACACACACACAGGAGTGCATACATACACACACACACACAGAGCACAGACACAAAAACATGCACATGTACAAACACACACACACATACACACACACAAGAGCAAACACACACAAGAGCACGCACGCACACACACAAGGGCAGACACACACACACACACACAAGGGCATCCAATCACACAAGAATGCATATACGATCACACAGGAGTGCGCGCACGCATGCACACACACACAGGAGAATGCACACAGTAAACACATGTATGCACACAGAGGACTGCGTGCATGCACACATACAGAAGTGCACACAGAACCATACACACAAGCATACACATATGCGCACACACAGGCAAGACGCGCACAGACACAGAGGAGCATACAGACATGCACACACACACACACACACACACACACACACACAGGTGCACACAGGCACATGCATACACACACAGGAGTGCATGCACGCACACAGGAAAGCACACACGCACAGGAGCACACACACAGGTGCGCACACTCGCAGGCATGCAAGTACACACGCACACACATGATCACATAGGAATGCACACACACAAGATTCTCACAAGAGTGCACACAAACACAAGCACACACAGACAAGCACACAGAAGCATGCACAAACACACACACAGGAGCACACAGACACAGAAGCACACGCACACACAAGTGCACACAGGAGCACAAATCACAGCATCACAATACACACACAAAGGATTGCGTGCAGGTGTACACACACAAAAAGGAGCGCATGCACATACACACATACACACACAGACAGAGGAGCACGCACACACACACAGAGGAGTATGCACAGACAGGAGAACACATGAGCACACAAGCGCACACATACATACAGGTGCAAAAACAAAAGAGCACACACGCACACACACACAGGAGAATGCACAAACACAGGCAGGAGAACACACAGAAAAGCTCAAACACACATGAGCACACACACAACAGCAAACACAGGAGCAAGCACACTAGAGCAAATGAACATACAGGAGCACCCACAAACAGCTATACACACACAAGAGCATACACACACACACACACACACACAGGTGCAAAAACAAAAGAGCACGCACACACACACACACACACACAGGAGAATGCACAAACACAGGCAGGAGAACATACACACACACAAAAGCGCAAACACACACGAGCACACACACAACAGCATACACAGGAGCAAGCACACTAGAGCAAATGAACATACAGGAGCACCCACAAACAGCTATACACACACACAAGAGCATGCACACACACACAGCATGTACAAGAGCGCACGTGCACACACAAGAGCGCACACACACTCTCAGAGTGCGCGCACACACAGAGTGCACACCCACACAGAGTGCACACACACGCACAAGAACACGCACACACACATGAACACGCACACACACATGAACACGCACACACACATGAACACGCACACACACATGAATACGCACACAAAAGAGCAAGCGCACATGAGCATGCACACAAGAGTGCACGCATGAGGGCACACACACTCAGTGCGCGCGCACGTGCACACTCAGAGTGCGCGCGCACACACTCACGCAGAGTGCGCGCGCACACACTCACGCAGAGTGCGCGCGCACACACTCACGCAGAGTGCGCGCGCACACACACGAGGCGCGCACACACACTGCAGAGTGCGCGCACACACTCGCAGAGTGCGCGCACACACACTCGCAGAGTGCGCGCACACACACTCGCAGAGTGCGCGCACACACTCGCAGAGTGCGCGCACACACACACACGCAGAGTGCGCGCACACACACACTCGCAGAGTGCGCGCGCACACACTCACGCAGAGTGCGCGCGCACACACTCGCAGAGTGCGCGCACACACACTCGCAGAGTGCGCGCACACACACACTCGCAGAGTGCACGCACACACACTTGCAGAGTGCACGCACACACACTCACAGAGTGCACGCACACACACTCACAGAGTGCGCACACACACACACTCAGAGTGCGCACACACACACACACACACACACAGAGTGCACACACACAGTGCACACACATGCACAAGAACATGCACACACACGAACATGCACACAAAAGAGCAAGCGCACACGAGCATGCACACAACAGCAAGCACCCACACGAGAGCACACACACACAGGAGCACATAAACATACACACACACAGGAGTGCGCCTACACACAAACACAGGACTGCACACACAGGCACACACATAGAAGCACATAAACGCTCACACACACAAACATGCACAGACAGAAGCACACACACAGGAGCGTATGTCCATGCAGACAGGCATGTACACACACAAACACAGGAGTGTGCACACAGGAAAATACACACAGGAGGCATGCATGCACAGGAGCACACACACAGGAGCACATGCACGCACACAGAAACACACAGAGAAGCACAGGAGCAGGCAGACACACACACAAGGGCACATGCAAAAAAAAACACAGTACTATACACACACACACACAAAAAGGAGTGTGCACAGACGCACCCACATAGGAGGGCGCACACATACCCACACAAACACACATGCACAGGAACACACAAACAGGAGCACGCACACACCCACAAACACAAGCGTGCACACAGAGTGCACAAAAACAGGAGTGCATGAGAGCACACACACAGAGAAGCACACAAACACAGGAGCGAGCACAAACACGCAGGAGCACAAACACACATGCAGGACCACACACACATGCAGGACCACACACACACACACACACACACACACACACACACACACACACACATGAAAGCACACATGAACAGACACAGCAGCACACATGCACACACACATAGGAAAGCACACATGCACACACTCAGGCATGCAGGCAAACACAGGCACGCATGCATGCACACACACAGGAGCATGTGCAGACACACACAGGAGTGCATACGCACACAGGCAGACACACAACCACACAGGCGTGCACACACAGAGGCATGCAAGCGCACACACAGGCACATGCACGCACACACAGAGCACACATGCAAAGAGCACACACAAGATCTCACAGGAGTGTGTACGCACACACAAACAAGAGCACACATACTGGAGCACATATGCACACAGACAGGAGCATGCACACACAGACACACCCACACAGACAGGAGTGCACACACACACCCACACACAGACAGGAGCTCATGCACACAGACAAGCACACAGAAGCACACACAAGCCCACGGGGGCAGAAACACAAATACACACACACACACACACACACACACAGGAGCACTTGCACACAGACAGGAGCAATCATACACAAACAGGAGCAATCATACACAGACAGGAATACTCGCACATAGAGTTGCGCCCACAGACGGACAGCAGTACCCACACATTAGCACACAAAAACAGGAGCCCACATACACACAAAGAAGCATGCATGCACACGCGTGCACACAGTAAACACACACATGCACAGAGGAGAGCGCGCACAGACAGAAGTGCACACAGACACACAGCAGCACACAAAGACACAGAAGAACACACTCACATGAGCACACGAGCACACACACAGGAGTGAGCACACACAAGCACACACAGGAGTGAGCGCACACAAGCGCACACACAGGAGCGAGCACACAAGCGCACACAGGAGTGAGCGCACAAGCGCACACACAGGAGCGAGCGCACACAAAACTGAACACACAAAAACACACATACAAGCATACACACAGGAGTGAGCACACACAAGCGCACACAGGAGCAAGCACACAAAGGAGTGCACACACACACACAAGCACACACTGTAGTGCACACACACAAGCACACACACAAAGGAGTGCACACACACAAGCACACACACAAAGGAGTGCACACACACACAAGCACACACAAAGGAGTGCACACACACACACAAGCACACACTGGAGTGCACACACACACAAGCACACACTGGAGTGCACACACACAAGCACACACTGGAGTGCACACACACAAGCACACACAGGAGCACAGACACACAGAAAGGAGCACAGACACAGAGAGGAGCATACACACACACACAGGACAGCATGCATGCACAGGAGTGCACACACACACACAGGAAAGCACACACACGAGCACACACAGATGCGCTGCACACAAAGGCGTGCATACACACAGGCACGCACACACAGGCACGGGCACACACAAAGAGCATACATACGATCTTACAGGAGGGCACACACACACGCACACACACACACACACACACACACATACTGGAGCACATATGCGCACAGACAGGAGCATGCACACACAGACACACAGACCCAGACAGGCGTGCACACACACAGTTCCAGACAGGAGTGCACACACACAGTTCCAGACAGGAGTGCATACACACAGTTCCAGACAGGAGTGCACACACAGACAGAAGCACACGCACACAGACAATCACACAGAAGTGCACACAAGCCCACGGGAGCACAAACACAGACAGACAGGAGCTCTTGCACACAGACAGGAGCACTCACACAGAAAGACAGTAGCACTCGCAAACATAGATAGCAGCCACACACAGACAGCAGTGCCCACACACAGTAGCGCCCACAAACAGACAATGGTGCCCACACAGGAGGACACACAAACAAGAGCACACATACATACAAAGGAGCATGCACACACAAACACACACAAAGAAGGGCACAGACAGTAAACACACACACACACACAGAGGAGCAAGCATACACACAAAAGTGCACACACAGGAGCACACAGGGGCACACACAAGTGCACACACAGGAGCGAGCACACAAGATCAAGCACAAAGGAGCAGACACACAGGAGCGTGTGTGCACATGCACACATACACACACACACACACACACACACACACACACACACACACACACACAGGAGCACAAACACAAAGGAGCACAGACACAGAGGAGTGCATACACACAGGAGCAAGCACATACAAGTGCACACAAAGAGTTGAACACATACAAGCGCACACAAGAACAAGCACATACAAGTGCACACAGGAACGAGCACATACAAGTGCACACAGGAACGAGCACACAGGAGCACAGACAAACACAAAGGAGCGTACACACACACACACACCGGAGCACACGTACACACACAAGAGCGGACACACACAGTAGTGCACACACAGAGGAGCGCAAGTACACACACAGAGGACAGCATACAAAGGCACACGTGCACTCACACAGTAGTGCACTAGTGCACGCGCACATACACACACACACACACAGCAGTGCCTACACAGGAGGACACACACAAACAGGAGCACACATACACACAGGAGCATGCACACAAATGCACACAAAGGAGAGCTTACACAGTAAACACAGGCACGCACACAGAGGAGCGATATGCACACACAGAAGTGCACACACAGACACACACACAGGAGCAAACAAAGACACAGAAGCACATGCACACACAAGCATACACAGGAGCGAGCACACACAGAACTGAGCACATGTAGCACACATAAGCGCACACACAGGAGCGAGCACACACAAGTCCACACACAGGAGCGAGCACACACAAACGCAATACAAGAGCGAGCACAAACAAGCGCACACACAGGAGCAAACACACAAGCGCTCACAAGAGCATGCACACACACAGGAGCATAAATACACAAACAGAGCACATACACACACACAAATGTGAACATGCACACACACAAAAGAGCAAACACAAACGTGTACGCACACACACACACACACACACACACACACACACACACACAAGGGCACACACATCCAATCACACAAGAACGCATATACGATCACACAGGAGTACACACACACACAGCAGCGCCCACACAGGAGGACACACACAAATGAGCACATATACACACAAAGGAGCATGCACACACACACACACACACATGCACACAAAGGAGAGCGCACACAGTAAACACACACTCACACAGAGGAGCACAAGTGTGCACACAAGGACAAGCACAAAGGAGCAAAGACACAGAATTATATGCACACAAACGAGCACACACAATTGCACACTGAACAGAGCACACAGGAGTGCGCACACACACACACACACACACACACACACACACACACACACACACACACAGGAGTGCATAAATACAGAGCACAGACACAAAAACATGCACATGTACAAACACACACACAAGACAGGAGCACTCACACAGAAAGACAGTAGCACTCGCAAACATAGATAGCAGCCACACACAGACAGCAGCGCCCACACACAGTAGCGCCCACAAACAGACAATGGTGCCCACACAGGAGGACACACAAACAAGAGCACACATACATACAAAGGAGCATGCACACACAAACACACACAAAGAAGGGCACAGACAGTAAACACACACACACACAGAGGAGCAAGCATACACACAAAAGTGCACACACAGGAGCACACAGGGGCACACGCATGAGCACACACAAGTGCACACACAGGAGCGAGCACACAAGATCAAGCACAAAGGAGCAGACACACAGGAGCGTGTGTGCACATGCACACGCACACACACACACACACACACACACACACACACACACACACACAGGAGCACAAACACAAAGGAGCACAGACACAGAGGAGTGCATACACACAGGAGCAAGCACATACAAGTGCACACAAAGAGTTGAACACATACAAGCGCACACAAGAACAAGCACATACAAGTGCACACAGGAACGAGCACACAGGAGCACAGACAAACACAAAGGAGCGTACACACACACACACCGGAGCACACGTACACACACAAGAGCGGACACACACAGTAGTGCACACACAGAGGAGCGCAAGTACACACACAGAGGACAGCACACAAAGGCACACGTGCACTCACACAGTAGTGCACTAGTGCACGCGCACATACACACAAACACACACACAGCAGTGCCCACACAGGAGGACACACAAACAGGAGCACACATACACACAAAGGAGCATGCATGCACACAAATGCACACAAAGGAGAGCTTACACAGTAAACACAGGCACGCACACAGAGGAGCGCATATGCACACACAGAAGTGCACACACAGACACACACACAGGAGCAAACAAAGACACAGAAGCACATGCACACACAAGCGCATACACAGGAGCGAGCACACACAGAACCGAGCACATGTAAGCACACATGTAAGCGCACACACAGGAGCGAGCACACACAAGTCCACACACAGGAGCGAGCACACACAAACGCAATACAAGAGCGAGCACAAACAAGCGCACACACAGGAGCAAACACACAAGCGCTCACACAAGAGCATGCACACACACAGGAGTGCATAAATACACACACAGAGCACATACACACACACAAATGTGAACATGCACACACACAAAAGAGCAAACACAAACGTGTACGCACACACACACACACACACACACACACACACACACACACACACAAGGGCACACACATCCAATCACACAAGAACGCATATACGATCACACAGGAGTACACACACACACAGCAGCGCCCACACAGGAGGACACACACAAATGAGCACATATACACACAAAGGAGCATGCACACACACACACACACATGCACACAAAGGAGAGCGCACACAGTAAACACACACTCACACAGAGGAGCACAAGTGTGCACACAAGGACAAGCACAAAGGAGCAAAGACACAGAATTATATGCACACAAACGAGCACACACAATTGCACACTGAACAGAGCACACAGGAGTGCGCACACACACACACACACACACACACAGGAGTGCATAAATACAGAGCACAGACACAAAAACATGCACATGTACAAACACACACACACACAAGAGCACGCACACACACAAGAGCACGCACACACACAAGAGCACGCACACACACAAGGGCACACACATCCAATCACACAAGAATACATATACGATCACACAGGAGTGCGCGCACGCATGCACACACACACACACAGGAGAATACACACAGTAAACACATGTATGCACACAGAGGACCGCGTGCATGCACACATACAGAAGTGCACACAGAACCACACACACAAGCGCACACACATGCGCATGCACACACGCAGGCAAGACACACACAGGTGCGCATAGACACAGAGGAGCATACAGACGTGCATACACACACACAGGTGCACACAGGCACATGTACACACAGGAGCGCATGCACGCACACAGGAAAGCACACACATGCACAGGAGCACACACACAGGTGCGCACACTCGCAGGCATGCAAGTACACACGCACACACAGAGCACACACATGAATAGGAATGCGCACACACACACACACACACACACACACACACACACACACACACACACACAAGATTCTCACAGGAGTGCACACAAACACAAGCACACAGAGACAAGCACACAGAAGCATGCACAAACACACACAGGAGCACACAGACACAGAAGCACACGCACACACAAGTGCACACAGGAACAAGCACACAGGAGCACAATCACAGCATCACAATACAAACACACAAAGGATTGCGCGCGGGTGTACACACACAAAAAGGAGCGCATGCACACACACACACACACAGACAGAGGAGCACGCACACACACAGAGGAGTATGCACAGACAGGAGAACACATGAGCACACAAGTGCACACATGCATACAGGTGCAAAAACAAAAGAGCACACACACAGGAGAATGCACAAACACAGGCAGGAGAACACACACACACACAGAAAAGCTCAAACACACGAGCACACACACAACAGCAAACACAGGAGCAAGCACACTAGAGCAAATGAACATATAGGAGCACCCACAAACAGCTATACACACACATGCACACACACACACACACACACACACACACACACACACACACACACACACAGGTGCAAAAACAAAAGAGCACACACACACACATACAGGAGAATGCACAAACGCATGCAGGAGAACACACACACACACACACAAAAGCGCAAACACACACGAGCACACACACAACAGCATACACAGGAGCAAGCACACTAGAACAAATAACATACAGGAGCACCCACAAACAGCTATACACACAAGAGCATGCACACACACACACACACACACACACAGCACGTACAAGAGCGCACGTGCACACACAAGAGCGCACACACACTCAGAGTGCGCACACACTCTCAGAGAGTGCGCACACACAATGAGTGCACACACACGCACAAGAACACGCACACACACATGAACACGCACACAAAAGAGCAAGCGCACATGAGCATGCACACAACAGCGAGCACACACACACACAAGAGTGCAACACACACACAAGAGTGCAACACACACACAAGAGTGCAACACACAAGAATGCACGCACTAGGGCACACACAAGAGCGCGCATGCACGAGGGCACACACACACTCACAGAGTGCGCGCACACACACACACTCACAGAGTGCGCGCACACACACACACTCACAGAGTGCGCGCACACACACTCACAGAGTGCGCGCACACACACTCACAGAGTGCGCGCACACACACACAGAGTGCGCACACACACACGCACAGAGTGCGACACACACAGAGTGCGACACACACACACAGAGTGCGACACACACACAGAGTGAGACACACACACAGAGTGAGACACACACACACAGAGTGCGACACACACACACACACAGAGTGCGACACACACACACTCACAGAGTGCGCACACACACACTCACAGAGTGCGCACACACACACTCACAGAGTGCGCACACACACACTCACAGAGTGCGCACACACACACACTCACAGAGTGCGCACACACACACACTCACAGAGTGCGCACACACACACACTCAGAGTGCGCACACACACACTCACAGAGTGCGCACACACACACACTCACAGAGTGCGCACACACACACACTCACAGAGTGCGCACACACACACACTCACAGAGTGTGCACACGCACACACTCACTGAGTGTGCACACGCACACTCACAGAGTGCACGCACACGCAGAGTGCACACACATGCACAAGAACATGCACACACACATGAACATGCACACAAAATAGCAAGCGCACACGAGCATGCAGACAACAGCAAGCACACACATGAGCGCGCACACACACACAAGAGTGCAACACACACATGAGTACACGCACGAGGGCACACACTAGAGTGCACACACAAGAGCGCACTCACACAAGACATGTGTGCTTACACATGATCACACAGGAGCGCGCTCACACACACACACACACACACACACACACACACACACACACACACACACACACACATAAGATCACACAGGAGCGCACACACAGACAGGAACACACTCATACTACAGCACATATGCACACAAGCACAGGAGTACGCACAAACAGACAAACACCCACACAAACAGGAGCGCGCACACACCCACATAGACAGGAGTGCACACAGACACAGGAGCATACACCCACACATAGGAGTCCATACGCACACAGAAAAGCACACAGGAGCACACACAAGCCCACAGCAGCACAAACACACACACACACACACAGGAGCACAAACACAGACAAACAGGAGCACTCTGACACACAGACAGCAGCGCCCACACAGACAGACAGCAGTGTCCACACAAAAGGACACACAAACAGGAGTGCACATACACACAAAGGAGCATGCACTGCACACACACAGGAAAGCACACACAGGTACACATGCATGCATTCACACACATAGGAGCGCACACACAAAAACAAAGGTGCACACACACACACGCAACCACACAGGCACATGCACACAAACACGAGAACACACACAGGAGCACACGCATATACACACACACACACACAGGAGCACATGCACAGACACAAACACAGACAGGTGCACACACACACACACACACAGGAGTGCATGCATACACGTACACACAGGCACAGACACATAGGCACACACGCACACACAGCAGTGCCCACACAGGAGGACACACAAACAGGAGTGTATATATACTCACACACAGCACACACAAAAATGCGCACATGCACACACACACAAAAGAGCAAACACACACACAAGAGCAGACACACCCACAAGGGCACACACATCCAATCACACAAGAACGCATATACGATCACACAGGAGTATATATACACACACACACATATGCACACAAAGGAGAGCACACACAGTGAACACGCACTCACACAGAGAAGCACACGTGCACCCACACAAACACAAAAACACAGAAGCACATGCACACACACACACACACACACACACACACACAAGCACACACAAATCACACACTAAACCGAACACAAGAGCACACAGGAGTGCGCACACACACACAAAAGAGTAAAGCGCGCGCACACACACACACACACACACACACACACACACACACACACACACACACACACACACAAGGGCCGACACATCCAATCACACAAGAATGCATATATGATTACACAGGAGTGCGCGCGCGCACACACACACACACACACACACACACACACACACACGCACACAGGAGAATGCACACAGTAAACACACGTATGCACACAGCTGACTGCATGCATGCACACATACAGAAGTGCACACAGAACCACACACACATACACACACAGGAGCGCATGCACACACACACAGGAGTGCATGCACACACACAGGAAAGTGCACACACGTAAAGGAGCACACGCACACAGAGGTGCGCACACTCGCAGGCGTGCACGTACATACACACACACACACAATGAGCACACACATAATCACACAGGAATGCGCACACAAGATTCTCACAGGAGTGCACACACACGAGCACACACACAGACGAGTGCACACACACACCCACACAGACAGGAATCCACATACAGACAGGAGCGCGCACACAGACAAGCACACAGGGGTACACACAAGCCCATGGGAGCACAAACACACAGAGGAGCACACAGACACAGAAGCACACGCACACACAAGTGCGCACAGGAGTGAGTGCACACAAGAATGAGCACACAAGCGCACACAGGAACAAGCACACAGGAGCACATAAACACACAGCATCACACACACACAAAGGAGCACAGACACACAAAGAAGTGCGTGCAGGCACACACACAAATACAGGAGTGTACACACACAAAAGGAGCGCACACACAAAAAGGAGCGCACATATACGCACACACACAGGAGCATGCACACACAGGGGAGTATGCACAGACAGGAGAACACACATCAGCACACATACACACAGGTGCAAAAACAAAAGAGCACACATACGTATATACACACATACACAGAAAAAAGCGCAAACACATACAAGCACACACACACAAGAGCACACACAGGAGCAAGCACACTAGAGCAAATGAACATACAGGAGCACCCACAAACAGCTATACACACATACAAAAGCACACACACAGCATGTACAAGAGCGCACATGCACACACAAAGAGTGCACACACAAACACACAAAAAGAGTGCACACAGAGTACACACAAACACAAGGCACACACAGAGTGCACACAAACACAGCACAGACACACAGAGTTCACACAAACACACACAGCACACAGAGCACACACAAACACACACAGCACACACAGAGCACACACAAACACACACAGCACACACAGAGCACACACAAACACACACAGCACACACAGAGCACACACAAACACACACAGCACAACCAAACACACACAGCACACACAGAGCGCACACAAACACACACAGCACACAGAGCGCACACAAATACACACAGCACACAGAGTGCACACAAATACACACAGCACACAGAGCGCACACAAACACACACAGCGCGCACACAAGCACACACAGAGCACACACACAGAGTGCGCACACAGAGCACACAGAGCGCACACTGTGTGCACACACGTGAACACGCACACACGTGAACACGCACACACATGAACATGCGCACGAGCGTGCACGTACACAAGTGAGCGCGCACACGAACATGCACACATGAATGCACACACACAAGCGTGCACATACAGAGTGCACACACAAGAGCGCACCCACACGAGCGCGCGCGCACACAAGAGCGCACACAAGCATGCGCACACACGAGCACGTGCACACACAAGAGCGCACTCACACAAGAAAGCACACACGATCACACAGGAGTGCACTTACACACTCACACACTCAAGATCACAAAGGAGCGCACACACAGACAGGAACACACACATACTGGAGCACATATGCACACAGACACAGGAGCATGCACACACAGACATACACCCACACAAACAGGAGCACGCACACACAGACATACACCCACACAAACAGGAGCACGCACACACAGACATACACCCACACAAACAGGAGCATGCACACACAGACATACACCCACACAAACAGGAGCATGCACACACACACACCCGCATAGACAGGAGTGCACCAAGACACAGAAGCATACACCCACACACAGGAGTCCGCACACACAGGAGCACACGCACACAGACAAGCACACAGGAGCACACACAAGGCCACAGCAGCACAAACATACACACATACAGGAAACCACACATGCACACACACACAGGAGTGTATGCGCACAAACCACACGCACACACAGGAAAGCACGCATGCACAAACAGGAAAGCAAATGCACACACAGGTACGCATGCATGCATTCACACACACAAGAGCAGACAAACACACAAAGGTGCATGATCGTGCGCACATAGACATACAACCAGGAATGCACACACAGGCGCATGCCTACACACAAACAGTGCATAAACACAAACACAAAAACACACACAGGAGGACACAGATGCACACACAGTCGCACATGCACACACGCACACACAGACACGCATGCACACGCACACACACACACACACACACACACACACACACAGGAGCGCATACACACACACACAGACACACAGGAGGACACACAAACAAGAGTGTATATGCATACAAAGGAGCATGCATGCATACAAGTGCACACAGTAAACACATGCACACAAACAGTGGAGTGCACGTGCACACAGAGAAGTGCGCACACACAGGAGCACACAAAGACACAGACGCACATGCACACACAAACAAACACACAGAACATAGCACACACAAGTGCACAGACAGGCGCGAGCACACACAAGCACACACAGGACCACACACACACACACACACACACAGAACCGTGCACACAAACACACAGAGGAGCAGATAAACACAACAGCACAGACACACACACACAGAGCGCACACACAAACATACACACAGAAACGCGCACACACAGAGGAGAGCATAAACACAACAGCACACACACCCAAGGGAACACAAACATGCTGGAGCACATATGCGCACAGACACAGGAGCACGCACAGACACACACCCACACAGACAGGAGTGTGCACAAACCCACACAGACAGGAGTGCACAACAACGCAAGTGCGCGCGCACACACACACACACACACACACACACACACACACACACACACACACAGGCATGCCCACACACGCACACACAGACACACACAGGCACACACACATACAGACAGCAGCACCCACACAGACAGCATCGTCCACACAGCAGGACACACAAACAGGAGCACACACACACACAAAGGAGAGTGCACACAGTAAACACATACTCACATAGAGGAGCTCATGTGCACACGCAGAAGTACACACACAAAGGAGCACACAAAGACACAAAAGCACAGGCACACACAATCGCACAGGAGTGACCACACACAAGCGCACACAGGAGCAAGCACACACAAGCGCACACAGGAGCGCATGCCCACACACACACACAGACAGCAGTGTCCACACACACACACCGACAGCAGTGTCCACACACACAGACAGCAGTGTCCACACACACACACACACACAGCAGTGTCCACACACACACACACACACACACAGCAGTGTCCACACACACAGACAGCAGTGTCCACACACACACAGAGACAGCAGTGTCCACACACACAGACACACACAGACAGCAGTGTCCACACACACACAGACAGCAGTGTCCACACACACACACACACACAGCAGTGTCCACACACACACACACACACACAGACAGCAGTGTCCACACACACACAGAGACAGCAGTGTCCACACACACACAGAGACAGCAGTGTCCACACACACACAGAGACAGAGACAGCAGTGTCCACACACACACACACACACACACACACACACACACACACACACAGACAGCAGTGTCCACACACACACACACACACAGACAGCAGTGTCCACACACACACAGAGACAGCAGTGTCCACACACACACACAGAGACAGCAGTGTCCACACACACACACAGAGACAGCAGTGTCCACACACACACACAGAGACAGCAGTGTCCACACACACACACACACAGACAGCAGTGTCCACACACACACACAGAGACAGCAGTGTCCACACACACACACAGAGACAGCAGTGTCCACACACACACACACACACACACACACACACACACAGAGACAGCAGTGTCCACACACACACACACAGAGACAGCAGTGTCCACACACACACAGAGACAGCAGTGTCCACACACACACACGGACAGCAGTGTCCACACACACACGGACAGCAGTGCCCACACACACACAGACAGCAGTGCCCACACACACACAGACAGCAGTGCCCACACACACACAGACAGCAGTGCCCACACACACACACACACACACAGACAGCAGTGCCCACACAGGAGGACACACAAAAAGGAGCTCACATACACACAAAGGAGCATGCACACACACGCGTGCACACAGTAAACACACATGCACACAGGGGAGTGCGTACACACACGGGTACAAACAAGCGCGCACACAGCGAGCACACAAGTGCACACACAGGAGTGAGCACACACAAGCGCACACACAGAACCGAGCACACAAAAATGCAAATACAAGTGCACACAGTGAAGAGAGCACAAACAAGTGCATGCACAGGCGCACAAAGACACACACACAAACACACATACACACACACAGGCGCACACAAACACAAGCGCACACAGGAGCAAGCTCACACAAGCACACACAGGAGCAAGCTCACACAAGCACACACAGGAGCAAGCGCACACACAAGCACACACAGGAGCAAGCACACACAAGCACACAGGAACAAGCGCACACAAGCACACAGGAACAAGCACACACAAGCACACACAGGAGCGAGCACACACAAGAGTGGACACGCACACAAGCACACACAGGAGTGCACACACACAAGCACACAGGAGTGCACACACACAGGCACACACAGGAGTGCATACACCCAGGAGCACAAACACAGCAGCACAGCACAAACAGACAAAGGAGCACAGACACACAGAGGAGCATGCACACACAAAGGAGCGCATGCAAGCACAGGAGTGCACACACACACACACACACACACACACACACACACACACAAGCACATATGCACACAGACAGGAGTATGCACGCACACACAAACCCACACAGGCAGAAGTACATACATACACCCAGACAGACAGGCGTGCGCACACACACACACACAAAGAGAGGAGTGCACACACACACACAGGAGTCCACACTCAAACAGAAGCGCGTGCACAGAGACAATCACATAGGAGCGCACACAAGCCCACAGGAGCACAAACCCAAACACACAGACAGGAGCACACACAGACAACAGCAGCCACACACAGACAGTAGCGCTCACAAACACAGACAACAGTGCCCACACAGGAGGACACACAAACAAGAGCACACATTCATACAAAGGAACATGCACGCACACACACAAAAAGAAGGGTGCAGACAGCAAACACATGCGCACACAGAGGTGCGCGCATTCACACACACAAGTGCACACACAGGAGCACACAGAAGCACGAGCACACACAAGTGTACACACAAGAGCAAGCACACAAGCGCACACAGGAACAAGCACACAGGAGCACATGCGCACACACACACACACACAGAAGCACAAAAACAGCAGCACAAACACAATGGAGCACAAATATGGAGGAGCACATACACACATGCACAGGTGCACACAGGAGCAAGCACACACAAGTGCACACAAGAGTGAGCACATACAAGTGCACACAAGAATGAGCACATACAAGGAACGAGCATACAGGAGCACACACACACAGGAGCAAGCACACA
>NC_056741.1:1690892637-1690992637 GCF_019279795.1 Protopterus annectens
CACACACACACACACACACACACACACACACACACACACACACACACACACACACACAAGAGCATGCATACACAAAGCATGTACAAGAGCGCACACACGCACACACAAGAGCGGGCACACATACACGAGTGCGCACACACACACATATGCACACACAAGACATCGCACACACACAAGAGCACTCACACAAAGCAGCACGCATACAAGAGCGTGTACGCACACAAGAGCACACAACACCATGCACACACATGCACGCACACACACAAGAGCACACTCACGCAAGAGTGCAAGAAAGCACACACACAAGAAAGCACATATGATCACACAGGAGTGCACTTACACACACACACACACACACACACACAGAAAAGATCACACAGGAGAAGATCACACAGGAGCGCACACACATACTGGAGCACATATGCACAGACACAGGAGCATGCACATACAGGCACACACCCAAACAAATAGGAGCGCGCACACACACCCACATAGACAGGAGTGCACACAGACACAGGAGCATACACCCACACATAGGAGTCCACACACACACAGGAGTGCACGCACACAGACAAGCACACAGGAGCACACACAAGCCCATGGGAGCACAAACACACACACACACACACACACACACACGAGCACAAACACAGACAGACAGGAGCACTCGGACACACAGAGAGCAGCGTCCACACATACAGACAGCAGTGCCCACACAGGACACAAACAGGAGAGCACATACACACAAAGGAGCATGCACTGCACACACACACAGACAGGAGCGCACACACACTGGAGCACATATGCAGACAGACACGGGAGCACACACAGACACACACCCACACTGACAGGAGCACGCAAACACACACACACAAACACACACACAAAACAGCACACATGCATGATCACATAGGAGCGCACACACACAAACACAGAAAAACATGCACACACACACAGAGTGCGTGTGCGCGCACACACACACACAAGAGTGCGTGCACGTGCACACACAGAGTGCGCGCGTACACAAGAGTGTGCACAAAAGTGTGTGCACACACAAAAGAGTGTGCACACACGAGTGCACGCGCACCCACATACATGAGTGTGTGCACACGAGTGCGTGCACACAGACACACACACACACACACACGAGTGCGTGCACAGACACACGAGTGCATGAGCACACGCACAAGAGTGCACGCGCACACACACACATATACAGGAGTGCACACGTGCACGCACACAGGTGTGCACACACATACACACACGAGTGTGCACACACACAGACTGCTGCGCCCACATAGGACACACAAACAGGAGCACACATACACACAAAGAAGCATGCATGCGCACACACGCACACAATGTAGAGCGCACACAGTAAACGCACGCACACAGAGGAGCACGCACACACTCACAGAAGTGCACAGACACACACAAGAGCATACAAAGACACAGAAGCACATGCACACACACAAGCACACACAGGGATGAGCACACACAAACACACACACAAGCATGCACACCAGAGTGAGTTCACACAAGCGCACAAAGACACACACAGGCACACACAAACACATGCACACAGACAGGTGCACACGGGCGCACATAGACACACACACACGAGCACACACAGGCGCACACCAGAGTGAGCACACACAAGAGTGCACACTGGAGCAAGCACACAATTGCACACAGGAGCAAACACACACAAGCTCACATAGGAGCACACATGCAGGAGCGCACACACACAGGACTGTATAAACATAGCAGCACAAACACACACAGAGTGCACACACACACACACACACACACACACACACACACACGAGTACACATGCATGATTACAGAGGAGCGCACACACACACACACACACACAATCACACAGGAGCGCACACACAGACAGACAGGAGCACACACACACTGGAGCACATATGCAGACAGACACAGGAGCACACACAGACAGGAGTGCACACACACAGACACACACAAACACACACACAAAAACAGAAGCATGCACACAGGAGTGTGCACAGACAGACAAGCACACAGGAACACACACAAGCCCACGGGAGTACAAACACACACACACACAGGAGCTCACACAGACAGGAGCACTCATACATACAGACAGGAGCACTCGCATACACAGACAGCAGTGCCCACACAGGAGGAGACACAAACCCAAACAAGAGCGCACATACACACAAAGGAGCATGCACACAAATACACAGACACACATTTAGAATGCACACAGTAAACACACACACACACACACACAGAGGAGTGTGTGCACACACAGAGACACACACACAGGAGCACACAAAGACAGCAGCACATGCACATACATGAGTGTACAAACAGCAGTAAGAACACACAAGTGCACAGAGGAGAACACACATGCATGTACACACACACAGGTGCACACACATACAGCAGCACCCACACAGGAAGACACACAAACAGGAGTGCACATACACACAATGGAGCATGCATGCACACACAAAGGAGAGCACACACAGTACACACGCATGCACAAAGAGGAGCACATGCCCCCACACAGAAGTGCACACACAGGAGCACACAGACACAGAATGACACACACAGAACCGAGCACACACAAGTGCACATACAGGAGCAAGCACACGCAAGTACAACCACAGGAGCGAGCACAAACAAGCGCACATGGGAACGAGCATACAGGAGTGCACACACACACACACACACACAAACACACACACGAGCGAACACACAGACAAGCACACAGGAGCACACACACACACAGACAAGCACACAGGAGAACACACACAAGCCCACGGGAGTGCAAGCACAATCACACACACACACACACACACACACACACACACACGAGCATAAACACAGACAGGAGCACTCGCACACACAGGCAGGAGCACTCGCACACACAGGCAGGAGCACTTGGACACACAGGCAGGAGCACTTGGACACACAGGCAGGAGCACTTGGACACACAGGCAGGAGCACTTGGACACACAGGCAGGAGTGGCCACCCAGGAGTACACACACACAGGAATGCACATACACACAAATGAGCGTGCGTGCACACAGTAAACATACGCATGCACACAGAGGACCACATGCACGCACACACGCACAGAAGTGCACACAGAACCACACACACATATAGGAGCACACAAGCATACACAGGAGCAAGCACACACACACACACACACACACACACACACACACACACACACACACACACACACACACACAGGAGTGCACACACACACAGGCATGCATTCACACAGGCACATGTGCACACACAGGCATGCACAGGCACTCACACAGGCACGCACACACTTGCACACACAGGCACACACACGCAGAAGTGCACACAGTACCACAAGCACACACAAGTGCACACAGGAGCAAGCACACACACACACACACACAGGAGCGCATGCACACACACAAAGGAGCACGTGTACACACAGGCCTGCGTGCACACAGTCGGGTGTGCACACATGCACAGGCATGCACACGGACACACAGGCATGCGCACACACACACACAGGCAAGCGTACACACAGGCATGCACACACACACAGGCAAGCGTACACACAGGCATGCACACACACACACACACACACACACACACACACACACACACACACACACACACACACACACAGGTACATGCACGCACACAGGCATGCGCACCGGCATGCACATGTACACACACACAGGAGTGTGTGCGCACACACAAAGCTAATTTTAGCTTGCTTTCCTGTGGCAAAAATAATTAAAGTAGTTATGTACTCACCATAAAGTTCCATCTGAGTAGTTGTATTTCATTTGTCTTCAACCCATGGGTTATGGATCCGGTACAGATCTGAGCCGGCAAGTTCACGAGCATCTGCTCCAAGCTCCTCCCCTACCCATAATACACCACTACCACCTTCCTTCCCTCTGACTGAGCTTGCTGCCCTTAAGAAATAAGAACCTGATCCAACAAATATCAAAATTCAACTTCACAACTAAGCCCCAAAGGGGTTACTCTAGTACCTACAAAGCCAGCAGGTTTAACTATTCAGATGGAACGTTATGGTGAGTACATCACTTCTTTATCTGAAGTAGTTGACTTCATTTGATCTTCAACCTGTGGGTCAGAGTTCCCAGCTACTTATACCCAAGGGTGGCCCTCATGGAAGGATATTCCAAAGCACTGTGGAGCCAAAGGATGCCCAGCCTCTAGATAACAAGTCCAATTTATAGCGAGAAATAAAAGTATGAGGGGAGAACCATGTAGATGTAGAACAGATATCATCCAAGGATATCATGAACCAGAAGGATGCAGACATAGCCATGGACTTTGTAGAATGAGCTCTAACCTGCCCTGGAAGGGACAAGCCCCCGTCTTTGTATACTTGAGAAATAAAGAGAGAAATTTATTTGGCAACAGTCACCTTGGAAATGGGTTTACCCAAAAATGGTTTAGAGAAAGACATGAATAACTGGTCAGACTTTCAGAGGGACTTAGTTCTGTGCAAGTAAAAACATAGTTGTCTATGAACATCCAGTAAATGCAACTTGTATTCACCTTTACTCTTGAAATTTGGAAAGAAAACAGGTAAATGTTTGCTTCAGAAGCCACTTTGGGAAGAAAGTATGGATTAGTACGAAGAGAGACCCTGTCCTTATGAAAAACAATGTACAGAACAGTACAGTTTTGTACCTACCATAAATGTAGATGTTCGAAGATCCACATTGCTGCAGTCCTAACACTTGGGTAGTCCGCTGTCCCAGTCGGCCCGAATACCAAAGTATAAGGCTGACGTCGGTCAAGGCGCATTTGTCTGACATCAGGACGTCAGGGTACAAATGCGCATGACCGACGTCATATCCTCAGTCTTTTCTTGCCCCAGATGTCAGAAGACCCTAAAAAGATAAGGCCAAAACCCAAAAAACACCAAAATACTCCTGTGCCTAAAATATGTACAATATATACAAATGTACAAAAAATAGAACCTCACCCACACAACCACCCCTAAACACAGAGGGTAAGGAGGGAGGAAATTGGACTGCAGCAATGTGGATCTTGAACATCTACATTTATGGTAGGTACAAAACTGTACTATGTTCTTCATCTCACATTGCTGCAGTCCTAACACTTGGGTAGAATCCCAAAGCAGAGGTAAGGGAGGATGGCTAAACTATAATGAAGCAGGAGCTGCCAAAATGCCCTGCAACACAGCAGTGGCAAAACCAGCCCTGGACTTAGAATAGAGAGGAAGGTGGTAATGCTTGGAGAAAGTATGCACTGAACTCCGTAGCTGCCTCCAAAATATCCTTAGTTGCCACCCCCCTTAAAAATGCTGTTGAAGTGGCAGTAGCCCTAGTGGAATGAGGCCTAATCCCAGCTGGAATCTCCTTGCCATGATGGGAGTAACAGAATGCAATGCAAAACCCAATCCACTTAGATATAGTTTGTTTTGACACAGGCTTGCCCTGAGAACTCAAAGCAAAAGAAACAAACAACTGCTGAGACTGCCTAAAATCCCTAGTCCTGCTTAAATAATAACGCAACTGCCTGTGTACATCTAAAGTGTGCAAAATCTTTTCCCCCTATTTTGGGGATCTGCATAAAAGGTAGGCAAATTAATAGTTTGGTTTAAAGCCACACTAGAAACCACCTTAGGCATAAATGAAGGATTAGTACGTAATGATACCCTATCCTTATGAAAAATCAAAAAAGGCTCCACCGCCATAAGGGCCTGCAATTCAGAAACCCTTCTTGCAGAAGTAATGGCCAACAAAAAAGCAGTCTTCCATGACAAGTATTTCAACTCAGCAGTAGCCGCAGGCTCAAAAGGTTGTAGAGTAAGTTTCTCCAACACAAAATTGAGGTCCCAAGCAGGAGTAGGAGCTCTTCGTGGGGGTCTTATATTCTTTGCCCCTCTAAGAAATTGCTTGAACAAAGGATGAGAAAACAATGGTGGGTCACAATCATAGTGAGCTGAAATTGCTGCAGCATGAATCTTAATGGAAGAGAAAGACAAACCTTTGTCCAATAGCTCAGTAAGATATTGCAGAGCCACACTCAAATTAGGCTCAGAAACATCCAAATCCTTTGCTGCACTCCAAAATAAAAATCTCTTCCATTTTTCTGCATACACTTTACGTGTACTAGGTCTTCTGGCTTCCATAATCACATTCAAAACTTGTTGAGGAAGTTGAGACCTGCTGTGGTTCAAAACAGAATATGCCAGGCTGTTAGATGAAGAGAGTGAAGCTTGACATTGAGTAGATGACCGTCCCTCTGAGACAAAAGGTGTGGAATTAAAGGTAAAGGCCATGGAGGCTTTCTTACCAGATTCCTCAGTAATGGGTACCAGTGTTGGCGAGGCCAATCTGGAGCTATCAAAATCATCCTTGGCTTGTCTTGTCTGACCTTTAGGAGTACCTTTGGGAGGAGAGGCAGAGGTGGAAAGGCATACACATGAAGATTTTCCCAACTGAACGAAAGAGCATCCACTTTCCAAGCTGTGTGATGAAAACTTTTCGTGCAAAACTTTGGCAGCTGGTGGTTTAGTGGAGAAGCGAACAGATCTATGTCTGGAGGTCCCCATGACACTGTCAATTTTTGAAATACATGAAGATCCAGTTTCCACTCGTGGGGATCCATGATTTGCCTGCTTAACACATCTGCTAAGGAGTTCTGTGCTCCTGGCAGAAACCTTGCTTGAAGAGTAAGCTGCAAGCTGAGCTCAGTCTCCCACAAAATCATTGCTTGCCTGCATAGAGGATAAGAATGTGTTCCCCCTTGCTTGTTGATATACCACATGACAGTTGTGTTGTCTGTTAGAATCAACACCTGCCCTGGAAGAAGTAACTCCTTGAAAGCCATCAATGCAAACTGGACTGCTAACATCTCCTTCATGTTGATATGTAGATGCTGTAGTCTGGCAGGCCACTTGTCTTGTATCCACTTTCCATTCAGATGAGCTCCCCAAGCTACGTCTGAGGCATCTGTCGTTAGAATCTGACTCGCCTCTGGCCGGGTCACAGAGAGTCCCTTGTTTAGGTGACATTCCTGAGCCCACCACAAAAATTCCTTTTGAATGCAAGGTATTATTTGAATGACAGTGTCCAGATCCTGGCAGTGCTGTGTCCATACATTTTTGAGATACCATTGTAGCTTCCTCATATGCAGTTTGGCATTGGGAAGCACCAGAATACAAGATGCCATGAACCCTAATGCTTGAAGGACTGTCCTTGCAGTCAGCACGGACTGATGAGATAGTTGATGGAAGTAAAGGGATAGACTCTTTTGTTTGTCCGGGGTTAAAAGGCCATCTGGGCTGCTGTATTTAGTCTCCCACCTAGAAAGCACATGTCTTGAGAGGGTAGTAGACTGGACTTCATTTGCTCCACAGAATACCCCAGGCATCTTAGCACTGCTATCACATATTCCAGATGCTGAAGAAGCTCGTCCTTTTCTTGAGCCAGAATCAGACAGTCGTCCAAGTAAGGATAGATTTGTATTCCTTTTAGCCTGAAAAAAAGCTACAACTGGAGCCAGAACTTTTGTGAATACTCTGGGCGCAGTAGATAAGCCAAAGGGCAATGCAGAGAACTGATAATGGGAATTTCCAGCTCGGAAACGCAGATACTTCCTGCAACTGAGTCTGATAGGCACATGAAGGTAAGCCTCCTTGAGATCTAAAGTTACCATCCAGTGATCTTTGCCCAGCAGAGGTAAAAGCTGTTGTAACGTCAACATTTTGAACTTGGGAATGTCCAAATAAGTGTTGAGGGTTGACAAATCCAAAATTGGTCTCCACGTGTTCCCCTTTTTTGGTACTAGGAACAGGCGAGAATAAAATCCTAGGCCCCTTTCTGACACAGGAACCGGCTGAATGGCCCCTATCTGGAGCAACAGAGAAATTTGCTTGTGAGCCTCTTTTCTTTGTATAGGAGGAATGTCTGGCATGCCTTTTAAAGGAGGCAAGGTATGGAAATAAAACCTGTAACCGTGGTGAATGATATCCAATACCCATCTGTCTTGGGTAATAACACTCCAGTTTTCTTTGAAAAGTGCCAGCCTTCCTCCCAAAGGTGCTGCTAGACGAGAAGGCTCTGGCAGCTGAAAAGGCAAGTCATTGGGTCTGCTTACGAAAGGACTGACCCCTGCCCTCACCAGAAGACTGGGCAGGCGAACTGCCTGTTCTAGGCCTAAAAGAACCTTGAGCTCTGCCCCTACCACGTCTAGATCTACCCCTAGACTGAGAATCATAAGAAGGATAAGTCCACCCCTTAGTAGGCCAATTTCTACTAAACTTTGGAGGCTGAACCTGCAAAAAATCTTTAACAGTCTGCATAGATTTAGCCTTGTCCTCCATTTTCTTTAAAACTGCGATCACAGGCGCACCAAATAACACATCAGATTGTAAAGGAGCATCTAAAATCCTTGTCTTTACATGTTCAGCTAAATTCTGATCCCTGAGCCAGGCGTGCCTGCGAAGAACAGAACCAGTGGCTGCTACCCTCGAAGAGGCCTGTACAGCATCAAAGCCACATTGCAAGGAATGCTTACCCACCTGTTCCGAAACATGAACTAAATCCTGCAACTCTTTACACTCAATACCTTCCGCCAGAGCATCTACCTTAGACTTCAATTGTGAAAGGAGATAATTTTGGTATTTCAACATGTGAAACTGGCAATTCAAAGCCCTCATGGCTAAAGTGGAAGAAGTATACACCTTTTTCCCCCATCTATCCAAAGCCCTTGCCTCTATCAGAAGGAACAGGATTTTTAACAACAGAAGCCTTAACACCTTTAGGGCCCTGAGAAACAGTTTCTGGGTCTGCCCTAGGACTCTTAAAAAGATACTTATGAGCTTCAGGCACCCTATAATACCTGTCCAGTTTAACTGGGGCAGGAGGCAAAGAATCAGGGTTCAGGGAAGCCTCTGCAAAAACATCCTCTACCACTTCCAGAACAGGAGGTATAGCTAAAGGCCTATGCTGGGGTAGAAACAAAAATTCCCTAAGCCTTTTCCTAGAATCAGAGAAATCTTGACCTTCCCATTTAAAATGCTCCCTCATGGAATGAAGGGTCTCTGAAAAAGAAAAATCCTCAGGAGGAGAAGCCGAAGGTGTAGAGTCATCTACATCAGAATCAGAATAAGGAGGAAACTCCTGCAAGTCTTCAGCCGAAGACTCAGAAGCCTCCGAACACTGCTCAAAACTCTCAAGCTCAGGTTCCACCCTAGGCCTCTTATCAGGGGGGGTATAGAACCTCTAATCATAGTAATCAAATCTTCTGCCATTTTAAGCATATGTTTCTTAGGCAGAGACCCCGAAGAACTAGGGAGACCCCACTGAAGTTAACCCTGGCCTGCCTCTAGAAGGAGCCTTGGAAACAGAAGGGGAGGGCCTAACCACCTTAGGAAGGGAGGGGAGAACAGCTACCTGAGAAGCCCCTTCAGCCTGGCCTACCTCCTGAGAGGACACATCTTGTAACAGTAAAGTCTCTCCCTGAGAATCCAAAGGAACTTCTGGTAGAACCACCGGCTCCACTGAGCCCTCTAAAGAACCGACGTCCGGGACAGACTGTTCTTCCACCCTAGGCTTCACTGCTTTGTCCTTGCGCTTTTTAGACGAAGCGGGCGTCGGAGCATCCGACGGCATGTTGTAATTACAACGCTTCCCAAAAACGAACCTGGCACAATCTAATCTTCTCTTAATAGTGCGTTTGTTAAATCTAGCACAAGAGCGACAGCCAACAACGTCGTGCTCAGGCCCTAAGCAAGGTATACACAATGTATGGTAATCTCTATGAGGTATCTGTTTCCCACAAGAAATACAGTTATTCACTTTTTCTGACATCCGGTTAAATACTGAGGCAAGAAAAAACCAAAATATTCCCCAACGGGGTACTTAGCCAACTTTGATTCGGTCTGAAACTCCGACTTCAGAAAATTTCAGAACGCCAACCTGCACTCGCAATACTGCTTCTGCATCGGACCATGCGGCAAAAAAGACTGAGGATATGACGTCGGTCATGCGCATTTGTACCCTGACGTCCTGATGTCAGACAAATGCGCCTTGACCGACGTCAGCCTTATACTTTGGTATTCGGGCCGACTGGGACAGCGGACTACCCAAGTGTTAGGACTGCAGCAATGTGAGATGAAGAACATCTTGAAGGACAATGGCTGGAGTTTGGAAATTCTCCTAGCTGAAGTGATAGCAACCAGTAAAGCTGTCTTCCAGGATAGAAATTTTAAGTCTACAGTTGCCGCCGGTTCAAAGAGAGGAGCAACTAGGGCTTGTAGCATCAAAGTAAGGTCCGACAGAGGAACAGGCTCCTTAACTGGGGGACGCAAGAGAAAGGTACCTTTGATAATGGCTTTGCACAATCTAGAAGATGCCAAAGAAGACATTTTCACCAACATGAAAATTGGAAATGGCTGCAGGTTGTACCTTTACTGCAGATGAGCTACCCCTTGTTGAAAGATATTTGCTAGGCATACAGAAACCCAAGAGGCCAAGCATGGACTAGAGCATCTCTGGGAGATTCCCCCGGCAGGGGGTTCAGAGCAAAAAACTCACTGCACTTAGCATTGGAAGGAGATGCGAAGAGATCGCAGCATGGCTGACCCCACTCTAGAAAGATCCATTCCACTACTGAAGGATTCAGAGACCACTCATAAGGCCTCAGGATAGAAAGACTGAGCCTGTCTGCCAGAACCTTGGCCAGTTCCAGAACATGCAATTGCTACTAGAAAGTGACTGGTGGAAATCGCCCAATTCCCAAACCCTCATGGCTTTGTGGCAAAGGGGGTAGGATCTGGTTCCTCCCTGCTTGTTGATGTAGCAGTCTGCTGACATGTTGTCTGATTGCATTGCAATCGTTCTCAGAGGAAGAGAGGCATGAAGAGCCTGCAACGCAAAAGGGACTGCTCTCATCTCCAGAACAATGATATGCAAGCTGGTCTCAGCGGGGACCATGTGCCTTGGACTGTCTGTCCTGAGAAATGACCCCCACCCTAGCTGGGATGCATCCGTGGTAACTGTGGCCTAGGCTGTGAGAAACGGGCATCCTTCGAGACTATCCACAGATTGCATCCACTGCAAAAAGGAATGCTCTGCAGGCTCTCCTTAACTGTATCTGGTGACTGAGTGGAAGATCCAACAATGATCCTTGTACTGCCAGAGTCCACTGTAGAGTGCAAATGAGTGCATGGGAGAAGTATAATCGTCGCTGCCATAGAAACGAGGGTTCGCAACACTGCCTATACTGGCGGCTGAGACGAGTGAGCAACGGTCAAGACATGCAACCTCAGATTTCGGATTTTGTCTGGGGTTAGGAAAACTTTTGTCTGCAAGGTGTCTATCCATACTCCGATAAACTCTATTACTTGGAGAGGTTGTAGGCAAGATCTGGCAATGTTGACAGTAATACCTAGATAATCCACTAGATGTAGAAAACAGTCCCTGGCTTGGCAAAGTAGATGCCTGGTGGAAGCACCAAGGAGCCAATCATCCAGGTAAGGGAAGACCTGAACCCCCTGGAGCCTCAGGTGAGCCGCTACTACTGCCATAACCTTGGTGAACACCCTGGGGGCTGTGGTGAGACCAAATGGTAGACAGCGTACAAAAACAAACTAAAACTTCTTGAAAAACAAACTTGTCAAGAAAGTCACAGGCAAACTCCAATCAATGTGTTAGTTGCTTTTAATCAACACACACTTTCATTTGACTCTCTGGCCAAACTTCCTCAGACTGTAAAAAAGTTTCATCTAAAAACATTCCAATAAAATATAGCATAGCAAAATGGCATGCTTCAGCACCATCAGTGGTAGTGCACAGCCCTCACATTAATCAACACAATAATTGTTAGCACCTATCCGCCCTTTACAAGCATCCATAACATGCCTAAGTACAAACAGTGGGCAGATAAATCTAACCTCACATTCACATATTTTAAAAAACCCTGTTAGATTAGGCATTTAAAAATGCAAGATAAATCTGGGGATGAATAAATCCTATAAGAGTTAACATATCAAACAGAGGGAGACAAATCCCTTACATAGGTACTTTAAGGTCAGAGAAAGGGAAAATGTCACCTTCTTGTTGATATTTTACAAATACAAACTATCGCATTGGTATAACATTCTGCACATTCTTACCATTTAGTTTTACTGCCAACGGCAAACTAGTAAAAAGCAAGTCCAAAAGTCCAAGGTAGAGCACGGTTTTAAACGTAAAAAGATTTATTAACAACTTAAAATGCTTTTCGTCACCAGTAATATGGTAACTTCCTCAGAAATGTAAGTGCAAAAGTTTAAAATACACAAACCAAATCAACACGTGAAAAACGAACCAATCAATGGAGTGTTTCATTTAAAGAAATAGTCCATTTTAAAAAACTGTCTCTCACATAGTAACAATGTAATACTCAATAAAACCCACTCAAACACCTAAGTTTAAAGCGTATTAGTGAAATGAGTGGGCAAAAACACTACCAAGGACGTACTCTCTATATATAAAAATATTTTTATATAATATTCAGGTATATGTAAATACCAACTTGTTATAATAGATATAAATATGTGCAATATGTATACATTTTTAACTAGTGAAATCTTTCACCTAGTTAAACTTTTTAACTTTAACAGACAGGAAATATTACAAGCCTCATTTAAACCAGGGTATGAAAAGGCATTTAACAACAATTGCCATTCTAGCTCACGTTCTTCCAAAAGTAATGCTGAAGGACCACCTCTGATGTTGGGCGAAACCTGATCAATAGCTTTAAAACAAAACTTATGACCACCACACGAGTTAGAATGCTTGCCAGTGCATTTTCACATTTATTTTTATCTATGGCATAAACATGCTCATAGATTCTCTCCCGGAACTTACAATCTGTTTTACTTACGTAAAACGCCAGGCAGTTAATGCACGTGTTTTTGCCCACTCATTTCACTAATATGCTTTTATCCTAAGTGTTTGAGTGGGTTTTATTAAGTATTACATTGTTACCATGTGACACAGTTTTTTAAAATTGACTATTTCTTTAAATGAAACACTCCATTGATTGGTTCGTTTTTAACATGTGTTGATTTGGTTTGTGTATTTTAAAACCTTTTGCACTTACTTGGTATTCATTTCTGAGGAAGTTACCATATTACTGGTGACGAAAAGCGTTTTAAGTTGTTGTTAAATCTTTTTACGTTTAAAACCGTGGTCTACCTTGGACTTTTGGACTTGCTTTTTACTAGTTTGTTTTTTGTTGTCCTTGCTTCTATCCAGCTCGTTTGTCATTTGTTTACTGCCAACGGCCCCATTTAAGCTGGATGGTGTATACAGACCTTCATAGTGGCTCTTTTTTTATATACAAATAGCTCTTTTTCAGCCAGTTTACACATTTCCAAAGATAACTGGAGTATAAACACATACAACCCTTCCTTCACAAAGTTGACGAGATGGCAGGCCTCTCTTCTCAGAGCTCCGCCCATAAGAACTCACTCAATCAAGTGGACGTGTTGTGTTGCCTTAAGACTTATCAGTCAACAGCAACAACAAAACCTACATCGCTCCACAAGAAAATGCTCATCCAGAGTAATGAGCAGAAATAAGAGCTACATCAATTTAAAAGCTAGAGCTATCATAGTGAATGAATACACCTACACTAATCAGCGTTCTTAGTATTAGTGCTTTAATCAGAGAAACCTACTAGGCTAAATAAAGCCAATCAAAAATTTAAAATAAGATAAAATGGCATAAAATAGAACGAGATGGTTCCCCATAAATTACTTTGCTTTTTTGAAGAGACTTCTGAGGACAGATTTGACAGCGATACTAAAGGAAGTCCATACAGCAGGTACATAAAGATGCGTTCAAATGTCAAAGAATGCAATTAATTGTTTGCTTTTCTAAAAAGTCAAACAATGGTGTTAGGGTTTGGGAGTTACATAACTATTAAAATGTTTACCTCACAGACAAAAAGTACAAGGTTTGATTCTTACTAAGGGAAACTAGCTAAGCTTAATATGGTCCACAAGGACAGCTAGCCTACTACTTGCCTATAAACCACTGCTCACCACTCACTAATAAACTACAACTAAGAATCCAATTCAAACTTCTTCATTAATTCAGCAATTTCTCATTATTCACTAATAAACTAAACCTAGAACCCATCTCAGATGTCTTCATAATTGAGCTACTGCAAAATTCCACTGACAACTTTCCTACACTAAGCTTCCGCATTTAAATCATTTTCCAAAGAAGGCATTATGCTCTCCAACTGCTTTCCACCACATATTCTAAAACGAGAAGCCCTATCCTTCAATGCTACTCCTGAATCACTCCTCTTTACACAATCATCTTGCCCCTCTAAGACAATTTAACCATAACCAGATAATACTAAAATTCTTCCTCCTTTACAGCAGTATCCAAGCAAAGTGCTCTCCATTTATTTCAAAGATCTGCTTAGCTCCACTCAAAAATGCCATATACATACTGAGGTACACAACTGTCAGATGTATTGGCAAGTATTCCAATTGAGAACTGTCATTATTTATGGAAATGATTTACAAGAGCTCATTAACATGTGCATATTATTTTTTTTTTTTTCCACAACAAACATTTTCCGAGATTCAAAAGAGATTTGTGCCACCAGCAATTAACTAGCAAACTCTGGACAGCCACAAGGCAAAAAATGATCCATGAATCACCTCATTAGTGACCAATTATTGTGTCTCTGAATACAACACTGCACTGTAAGACCTCACCATATTTGTGGTCTGCCATCATGGTTATACACGCACCTTCCTACGTTTGGGTGTGCTCTCGCTCTCTGTCTTTCTTACACACACACACTCACACACACAATATATCCATCCAACCGCATTCATGTCAACATAGACACCACAAAAAAACAAGTGTGCGTGTTTGTCCATCTATGGTCCTGCTACAGGTGGTGATCCATTCCACCAAAGTTAACTGGTGTATGCCATCAAAAGACAGTGTACACTATTTTCACCTTGTAATCAAAATATTTTAATATAGCAATTCAGACCACATTACTTCAGTGCTGGCATTTACGGGAGAATTCACATGCCTAATTTTACTCTTGTAGGCTGCTGCATTGAATGTGGCTTCACCAGCAAGTCCGATTTCCATGCCATGGCCAGCACCTGGACAGTGAATCACATACAAGGGTGCTGGAGCCCCCCAACCCCCTGATTTTCGCATACTTATGGACTACGCTCTCAGCTGACTTAATAGTCTGAAACAAACAAAAAAAATGCTTGCATTCATTCAACAAGTGTAACAAGAAACAAGCTTACTTTCAGTAAAACAAGGTTGTTTCTTAATTTTCAACTTTAGTCGAATCACTGTTTTTCCATCAAAAAGAATGAAATATGCTCCACTAGTCCTATCACCATCTTCTTGTCTATTTCCTGTCAAATACAGACGCAGATGCAGTGCAGGCACCCTGAATGGCAGTAAAGCAAAAAAGTAGTAGTTTGCTTGATCTAAGAGGCCTTTTAGCTGAGTGATGTTGTACTAGGTTTTTGAGGTCAGGACACATATTGGGGAGGTAATAGATCGAATGACAGAGGCAGAGCTGATTGTAGGTTAGGAGGTTGGGCAGTTCAAGCCAGTGAAGCTGTCTCAAAGCAGTACACTGATGAGTTCTATATGAGCAATTTGCAACAAAGCGGGCAATTCTGTTATAGCAGGCTTCCATTTTGCTTGGTTCAGTTTTATTGAGATTAGTCAGAATAGGAGATGTGTATAGTAGGGTGGATAGAAGTTGGGAGCGAGCAATGGCTGATAGTGTGTTGTTGGTAAGAAATGGTTTGATACGGTAGAGTGATCCCAGTTTGCCATGTACTTTTTAATAGTTAAGTTGAGATAACTATCACATTTTAGGTGGGAGTCTATGGTTATTCCCAATAGCTTAGCCTGTGCCACTGGAGTAAGTGGAGTAGCATTTGTGGAGTACATAGTGAAGTGACTTATCAGTGTTTTTGTTAGAACTGGTTATAATCATAAGATGAGTTTTCTTTGGATTGAGGATAAGTTGGGCTTTGGTAAGGTAGTTTTCAATGTCAGAGAATGCTAGAGGAGTTGTTTGCAGGAGGGTGGGAATGTTTTGTGCAGCACAGATTAATGTAGTGTCACCTGCATACTGAATGATAGATGCATACTGTGTGGATGTATGGAGGTCATTTGTGAAGACTGTGCATAGTAGTGGTCCTAAGATAGAACCCTGTGGGACTTCTATAGTTAGGGGCAGCTGAGGTGAGAGAATTTTCCCGTTTCACAGCTCAGATGCATGCTGTACGGAGGTATGGAGGTCATTTGTGAAGATTGTGCATAGTAGTGGTCCTAAGATAGAACCCTGTGGGACTTCTATAGTTAGGGGCAGCTGAGGAGAGAGATAATTTTCCCATTTCACAGCTCAGTACCTGTCAGTTAAGTAGATTTGGAACCAGGTAAGAGTGGAATTTTGTAGGTGATGTTGATTTAGTTTGTTTAGCAGGATTTGGTAAGAGACCGTGTCAAATGCTTTGGACAGATCCAAAAAAAAAAAAAAAAAAAAAAAGAGTTGACACCTGCAGGCCTTCATTTTTGAGATGGTTTACTGTGTCTGTGAAGCAGAGGAGGGCTGTAGTGGTACTATGGGCAGGCCTGAAACCATGCTGAATAGGTGACAGGATGTTGCCGTTTCAAGAGATATTTTAGCACCTGGGTATGGATGCATTTTTCTAGGATTTTGGCCAGGGGGGAGAGTAAAGCAATGGGTCTGGAGTTATTAAGTTCAGTGGAGGTCCCGCCTTTATTATCTATGGGTGTAACACAAGATATTTTCCAGAGTTTGGGCACATAGTTTTCAACAATTGATCTGTTTATGAGAGTGGAGATTGGGATAGCAATAGCATCTGCTGTGAGTTTCAATAAAATAGCTGTGAAGTAGGTCGGCTGCTGTTGATGAGGTTTTTAGTTTGGAGAGCATGCTTTTGATTGAAGTGGTGGAAACTGTTTTGAGGGTAAAGCTTGCATTAGTGTTACTTGTGTTGGGGGGGATAGTGAGGAAGGAACTATCCTGTGATACTAAGGATAGAAATGAGTTCACAAAGTGGGAGCTGAATTGCGTTTTGATGGGAACTTTTGGGGGTAGCCTTTTGGGTGGGTTTTAGTAGCTGGTTTACATTTTTCCAAAATTTTTGGGGGTTGTGTTGGTATTTAGTTTGTAATGTTGTGTAGTAGGATTTTTTTGTCCAGCCTAACGCATTTTTTTTTGCATGGTTGCGCAGTTCTTGGTACTTAGTTAGGCTTTGTGTTTTTTTTTTTTATAGTAAAGCCAGGCAGTGTCTCTGGACTTGAGGATTTGTTTGGTTTCTTTACTGAGCTAGGGGTTTGCAGAGTTCTAACCTTGATTTTGCGCAATGGAGCAACAGTGTTTAGGTGTTGTAGAAATGTTTTGTTGAAATATGCTACAGCTTGGTCAAGTGGGAGGGTTTTTAGGGGGGTCCAGTCACCGTTGCACAGTAAAGTATTGAGGACCTCAGGAGAGAATTTTTTTGCATTTCTAGTGGATATATAGTTAGTGGTTTTGCATATGCTTGTTCTAAAAAGGCTAGTGTCTCCATAGTTGTTCTTGCAGGGAGAAAGAAGGAAAATAAAAGGATACAATATGGATCCACAAAACTGTTAAGAATAATTGTAAAAGGACTTAACCTGAAATGGAAAGGTGGTGAAAGGAAGACATAATGCATTTCAATCTCAAGGGTCAAGGTTCAACTTGGACATTAGAAAGCATTATTGCACAGAAAGGGTGGCAGACAATGAAACAGCCACCCAGCTTAGACACATCATCATTTTCCTTCTGATGAACTAAATGTGGATGTAGGAATGTAGGCATAAATCAACTGGCAGATACAGTCTGTAAATGTCATTCTAGCATTTTGCATTATACTAGTTTTTCACTGTTGGTACAATGGTGATATTTTGCTCTGTACATTAAGTAAAACAATGGCCCGAGATACGTTTAAGAAGTTGTTAGTTTTTTTCTTCATAAGCACTATTTCTCAAAAAATGTACTTTAGTCATAGTATGCTTTTCTACAATACCATGCTTTCAAGAAGCTAAATCTACAGGGTGAAATATTGAAGTATACTGCACTAAGTTCTGTTGTTAAAGCTGCAATTTTAGGTGCATTTCCTAACTAACCACCCTGTTGTTGTTACCTGGAAACATCATAATGAAATTCCAAAGAAGACAGAGATATAACCTTTTAAAGTCAGCGCCAGTGGTTTTAATTCTTAAGCCTTTAGTGCCACAGTCAGATATTTTGCATTATACTCTTTTTGTTTTTTTTTTTTATTTTATTCCTGTGGGTGTTATTGTGAATCTTTTGCTCAGTACTTTTAGAACAATAATGACCTAAAATACTCCTCCTCTTTACTAAGGCACCAATCAGTGGATTAGACCCCCCCCCCCGCAAATTTTAGACTCGTCTGCAGTAAACAGCATTATAAGTAAACAAGAATTGTGTGTGTATTTACAGCTGGAACAACCAGATTCATTTTGTAGGGGAATATACTGCTAGAATATTCCGAAGAAATTGTATGGTTACACAGTAATGGTCCTTTATTGCTACATACCTCCAGAAGTCTCATGTGGTCATTTAAATGCTCCGTTTCTATTATTTGTTTCACAAAAACATACATTTTGTATTTTTTCAACCTGACAAACTATGTATCGCAGTCATATTACTGGTAGGTTTTATGAAATGAGAACCAAAAATAATACTATCATATAGGAAAAACTAATATTCTGTCATTTTTATATTATAACAAATTGTACATTCTGAATGCTTTAAAAACATGTACATATTTCACATTCTGTTATTCACATCTTATTGTAGTAGATGAGTGCCTCTGTTGCTCTACCTCCAGTCTTCAGTAGCTTCCAGCACTTGTGATCATATATGACCAGTTCACAAATAGCGGAGGCTTATTTCATTGAGGAAGCATTCAGATTAAAGGCTTCTGTAGTGTAGAAAGCCCTTCTGAACCCAAGCAATTGTCTGATGCCCCACATGCCTCCAAACAGAGGCATGCACACGTGTATAAAACTACCCTTGAATATGGCCTGCACTTTTTGCCACATTTTCAGGGAAAATCTTGACTTACCACTACACCAGCTACTCAAGTCATTGCTACATTAAAGGGACAATCCCAGCGTTTAAAATTCGGGTCTACTCTAAAGCTGACCAAAGTCACACCCACTTTACCACGTCACTCACATTCCCACCCACTGTACCCTTTTTCTTTTACATATCCTGTAAATATTCAATTCCAAGTCCTATTTTTGCTCCCAGTGTCAACTACGCTTTGCTTTTACTATCCTATCGTTGAATGCCCATAGCTTTGTCCATTTTTATAAAATTGTGTTTTTTCTGCCAAATTAGTTGCAAATCATAACCAATTGATGTTAAAAAATAAAGACAGACTTTTCAGTTTCCGATTTCATACCCTTCAGAAAATTCATATTAATGCAAAACTTGTTATTCTATCAACTTTCTAAGTTCGTAAGATAAATATTTAAAAAATGTCGGGATTTCTGGATATTAGAGGCTGACAGATATGTTAAGGTTCCTCCTTCTATCAACTTTCTAAGTTTGTAAGAGAAATATTTAAAAAATGTCAGGATTTCTGGATGTAAGAGGCTAAAGTTCCACCTGCTTTGCAACTATTCAGTACATTAGTAATTAAGATTTAGAGTGATCATTCATTGTGGCTCATTTTTATAGTAACCACAATGAACGATCATAAAAACAAACTTTTACTGTCCAGAGCTTCCATTATTTTAGACTTTGTCCGGATTACTTGCACAAAGAGGCAGACAGGTACTCTAAGGTTCCTCCTGCTTTGCAACTAATTTATTTTTTAGAGCGATCGTTCATTGTGGTTCATTTCTATAATAACCACAATGAACGATCATAAAAAGAAACTTTTACTGGCCAGAGCTTCTGCCCCCCCCCCCCATTATTTTAGACTTTGTCCAGATTACTTACACTAAGAGGCTGACAGGTATGCTAAGGTTCCTCCTGTTTTGCAACAAATTTGGTTTTTAGAACTATCGTTCATTGTGGTTTGTTTCTATAGTAACCACAATCGTAAAAAGAGACGTTTACTGTCTAGAGCTGTTGTTCTCCCCATTATTTTAGACTTTGTCCGCATTAGTTGCTCTAAGAGGCTGACCGGTATGCTGAGGTTCCTTCTGCTTTGCAACTATTCTGTACATTAACAGTTTAGTTTTTAGAGCGATCGTTCATTGTGGTTTGTTTCTATAGTAGCCGCAGTGAACGATCGTTGTAACAAGAAAACTGTTACTGTCCAGTGCAGTTGCTTGCTTATTACAATGATTTTCGTAATTTTGTAGGTAGCATACGGCTATGGGAGAGTTTTAAGAAGCTATCCAAGGTGGGCTGACATGTGAATTTATCCACTGGCAGAGTGGGCAGTCAGGTTTGCAGATCTCTGCAAATAAGGTCATTAATCTGGTGAATAAACTATTGATCCTGTATACCATGTAAGAGTATAATTTGGAGCTTATGAAGGGATGGTGAAATGTAATTGACCAGTCTGCTACCAGTCACACACAGTGACACATATTTCCGGGTACAGTGTTGCTCAGTAATTGCAGATCAAGTAGGAGAGATTGTGAAACCACGTTTGTCTGTTAGCCTGGAATACACCTTTTAGCAGTACTAAATTTCGGAGTTAGTTTTTGAATAATAAAAAGATATATTCTGATTTTGTTTTTGCTCATGGCCAGTTGACATGTTTCAGCTGCTTCTAGTCTAAGTGCCAAACCACGATTTTACTTATATTAGCCTTAAAAATTGTAAATGTTTGTTATTTTGCGAGTAAATTACAACTGCAATGCAATGCCAAATTCTGAATTCTTGGTATTTGTGAGCCTCATACCTTTTAGCTGAATGTAGACTCAGCAACTATACAAAGTGCTGCACACAAGCAGTATCTGAATGCCATGTTAGGATGGTACCACAAGTACTGATCTACCTATCCTTTTTATTACCTACTTTGACACCAATCAGTGCTTTGTGTAAGACCCTTGTGTATGATGTTGACATTGTTTACAGATTCTACGACCACTCACAGCTTGCAGTAATCAGCAAACCTCATCAACCACAGACCTTTAATTTTTGCTTGAAGCTCAGACAAAACAATAGACGTCCCAGGGCTGATCCCTGTGGAACACCATTGTTTACTGGTCTGCTGTTGGAGGTGTATTCCACTATTTTGACTACATGGATGCTATCAATATAACAATAAGCAACCCATCTAACAATATATGGGTTGATACCTAGCAGCGTGAGTTAGTCAATAATGCCTGAGTGGTGGATAGTGTCAACAGCCTTGGCTAAGTCTATGTAGGCTGTATGCACAGGTTTCCCCTTGTCCTGGGCATTGGTAACTGTCTAGAAGTCCAACAGGCATGATCTCCCTTTGAGAAATCCAAACTGAGTAGGGTCAAGTGTTTGGAGATTACCTACATCTTTGTTGAGAAGGTCCATGGTGATTCGATCCATGGCCTAGACAGATAAGGCTAGACAGGCTAATAGGTCTATTGATCCTGGGGGGGTCAGTGGAAGCACCACCTTCCTGCAAGGTGATATTGGTGGGTCAGCTGCGACAAAGCCTGTGTTTAGACTATGACTGAAAACGGTACCTTATGGTGTTGCTAATTCTTGTCTGAACCCATGTAAGACACAGCCTGTGACGTCATGAAGTCCCACAGACGCTGTGTTTTTGGCCTTCAAGAGGTTGTTTACTATCTGCTCTTTAGAGAAACAAGGTATGGGATAGGTGTCAGGGTTCTCATTGGTGTGCACGTGGTGGGGACAGGGGAGTGAGGTTTTCACAGAACCTGTCAGTTAACAGGTTAGCTCTGTCCACAGCCTCAGTATATGTGGTTTCATTAAACTACCAGTTCTGACCAAATCTGGGCCTTTCATTTTACATTACAGATGTCACTAAAGAACACCTTATGGCTGTCCAAAGTTGAGCAAGCTAATTTTCATTAGTAGTTTGCTTTGGAGGACTTCACAATGAAGACTTATTGGTTTGTTTACGGTCAGGAGTCCTTCATTTTAGTGCTCGTCCCCTCTTCCTTGAGGATTTTATTTTGTTCTGATCAGGTATGGCCAAGTTACTGCAGCTACACAAGTGTTTGTATAAAGCATTTGTGTAGAACTCGCCATAGTTGCTAGCTCCATCTGATGGGGGATGTGCATTGTAACTATTTAAATCATCCTGTAAGAGGTTATAATTACCTTTAGAAAATTTTTTTAGTGAAGTTGTTGTTGGGGTGGGGGGCTCAGGTGTGACATTTACTTCAAATGAGACTGATCTGTGGTCAGCTGTCACCAGGAAAGACCTCACAGTGGGGCTGCTCCAGTGGTCCACCATATTGGTAAGCACCAGATTCATGATGTGGGGACCCTGTGTGATAGCCTCAACCAGCTGGTTCAGGGCACTGGATGTAAGTCAATGAACCTTTGGACAAGTGATTTTGAGCACAAGTAATTTACCAACTCAATGGCTTACGAGTTAAAGTCAGCTAAAATCATGGTGTTTACATGTGTCCTGATAGACTCAAGTCAATCCAAATAGGCAGAGTGGGTGTCCTGATGCACAGTGGGAGTTTGATAGCTGGCAATGACTTGAATAGGTGTCCTGCCAACAGTTAACTGCACCTCCAGGGGATCGTACGGTTTAACCATACTGGAGGTATGTATCTTTGATGAATACTGATACACCGCCTCCTTTATTTTGCACTCATTCAGTTTGTGTTCTGAACTTAAGGAAGGAGGTGTAACTCAGTATGGCTGGGGTGCTCTTCACAGACTTAAACCTGGTCTCCAAGACTGTACATATGTCTGCATCTTCCATGGTGAGGAATGCTTCTAGTAAGTATACTTTCATGGTATGACTCCCAGCACTGAACAGCATAACCCTGAGGTTTTTTTATATGGAATTATGTCGAGAATTTTGTCCTTGAGACATTACCTAAAAAAGGCAGTATGGGGTTGGCAAGAGACTGATCCAATAGCTGAATTCCTAGGGGTGACAGATGAAGACATCTATGGCAAAGCATTGAGACCTGTCAAATATGTCGTTCCAGGCTGACAGACACTACATTCAGTCGGAATGACAACAGAAAATAAGCCGCTTATTTAAGTCAAGCATTTTCTGTTTGCATTGAGGCATCATCCTAGGTGAAGGTAGACTGCTGCTTAAGCTAGGGACATACCTGCCTGAGACACACAGTCTGACAGCTCAATCATGTCTCTCTTCATACAGTCCACAAAGTTATGTCTCAAGTTGTTCACACCAACACAGACTTTGATGGAGTCATAACAGTAACTGCTGTTGAGACACTTGAGTGCATGCATGATATGGTGTATCCTGGCACCTGACAGACAGCTAACCGTGACCTTTTACTTATCTAGCCTGGTGAGAGGGGCATCTGTGTGCGTCACACAATAGAATCACCTATGACTAATATGTTTAATTTTGTGTTCTGCCTTATGGGCTTGACAGGTTGGACACTGGTGATGTGCAATAGTGTATCCTGTGTTCTGCAGAGAAATTATTTCATGTTGCATTTTTGCATTCGCGTGGTCTCTGGTATTTAGGTATATTTCTGGTGAGGACCTCCATATATGTCAGTATGTGTGATGTGGGTTTGAGTGGTGGACGAAATGAGGTGTGCATGCTGGCAACCCGCTCAGTGTCATATGTACTGGCTAGTTTTTGAGAGAGCATCTCTCACGATTTGAATTTCTGTGGACTAGAAGTTGAGGGGTGTCTGAACACGACACAGTTGCTACACTGCTTCATGAGGGCCATGTTGACCCAAGCTGCCTTGACAAACTGTGGTAAATTGACCCTCCATAGTGTTTGGTTATGAGGTCAGCAAAAGAGGTTACACTTAGGAATGGCTAATGGGAGAGAGGTGTGTTGGTACCTCAGAGGATATGCTTAGTGTTGCGCCCTAACAGTACAACAGGGTGGCGAAAAACCTCTGGAGGACCACAAGCAAAGTGCTATGGGAAAATTTAACAAGCAAAACGTTTTGGTCTATAACCATTGCTATGCAGCACTGCATGATGATGTGCTACGTGCAAACACTGAAGCACTGCCTGAGACATGAAAGCACTCACCTGTCCATATCAAGTACACTGGCATTGTGTTTTCCACTGCCTGTGCTCCTGGTGTCAGTCCTCCCTTCCTCCTGCTTTGAACTGTATTGTGTTTCTCCAACAAGGTCAAACTTTGATGCAAATGGTGAAAGCTTAATTGTCTTATGAAGAGCTATCACGAATTGTGTGTTCATTGCCAGATTTCACTTTTACTAGGCATATGTGAGACATCACCAGCCTATCAAGCATTAGCTGGATCAGTGCCTGGACAACCAAGGTTGGTTGACAGCCCTACAGTTCTCACTGTACATGTGTCAGCTCTTCTGCCTTTAAGGGGTCAAGAATGGGTCAGGAACAATACAAATGGAAATGTTTATGTAAGAATTAAATACAACAGTTAGGATAGGAGGAGATTAGATAGCAATTGTGCTATATAATCAATCTACAGGAAAATGCCCAGGAAGAGATGGTATTCCTGTGGGTTTGGAAGCTAGGAGGAAAAAAATGATAAAGATTTGGAAGGTTTTGTTTAATGGTATTTTAAGAGAAGTACCACAGTCCTGGAAGAAATCAGTGGTAGCTGTAATACCTAAAGAGGGTAAAGATCCATCCGATCCAGCTTTATACACGCCCATTTCATTATTAAACCATGATTATAAAGTGTGCATGTCTATAATTGCTAAAAGAATGGCAAAAGTAATGTCAAAACTAATAGATATGGATCAGTGTGGTTGTGTGGAAGGGAGGCAAACATTTAATAACTTTAATAGGCCATTGATGATCTAGAGATAAGCAGAATGTAAGAAAATACCACTGCTGTTGGTGGGTCTTGATGCAGGAGTAAGCTGGGGCTTTTTAAGCAGGGCAATGGAAGCATTTGCACTTCCTGAAAAAATTAGAAGGCTGATAAGGAGAATATGTGAAGGATTGCAGAAGAAAATTAAGATAGGTGAGGTCCTTCCTTGATAATTTCTGTTTGAGCAGAGGAACCAGGCAGGGGTGTCCTCTTTCACTTGTCTTAACTGTGGTATATTTAGAACCACTGACAAAGAAAATAAGGGACTCAGCAACTCGAGGATATAATTGTTATGGTAGTCAACAAAAGCTGGCTTTATTTGCAGAGGATATTATTTTGTACCGGACAAAACCCGAAAAAGTCATTACAGTGCTGTGGAACATTTTGAGACTGTTTCAGATCTTTTCTGGATACAAAATGAATGAAGCTAAAACAAAGCCAACCAAGGTAAATTATGTACCCACACATGTACTGGTTCAGGAACAGCCATATTTATGGGGACGTGGTAAAATGAAATATTTATGAGTATGGATTAAAAATGATTCTAGTGTAGCAGCTAAGGATATGTGGGAAGAGAGTAAACAATAGATAATAAAAACTGAGAAAAATAGAAGCTTCGTTACATGGACATGGATAGTAAGATACAAGTAGTTAAAATGTTTTTGGTCCCTTTAGTCTTATACACAGGTCAGGCATCCTGGATCCTTGGTAAGCTGTCTGGATCGACAGAAGGATTTTATAACAGCCATAAAGACATGGTGGTTACAGGAGAATTCATTGCATACAAAAGTGCCCAGGTCTCTATTAACTTCTGTGCGGCAGTTATGAGGGTGCTTTGGTTTTCCAAATGACACAATATTGCAATTTTTGCATTACTGTTACCCCATAGTCCTGGCATGATGTGATTATACATAACATACCATCTTGAATGATCCTTGGGTCCACTAGAGAGTTTATTATAAAGTTTGCAGTCATCTGTGAAGCTGATAAGCCAAACACCCATGACATCATCTTGGACATCAGATAAACAGAAGCCGGGTCAGAGCAGGCTAAGCACAAAGTCCTGTGGGACTCCAGAAGTAATGAGTCTTTTGGTGGAGACAGTGCCCCTGGACTTGAGTCAATGGATTTTGTCTGAGCACTAGTTAGATCTGTAGCAGGTAACATTTGGATTTACTTTCAGTTTTTATTAGTTTGTCAGTATAACTGAGTGTGGAATAGCATCACAGGCCTTGCCCAGATCAATGTCTGCTGTATGTAGGGTTTTGTTCTTATCTAAAGCCTTAGTGACGTTTTAAAAGAAGCTGACTTAGGTAGGTGGATCAACACTTCACAAACCTAAACTGATTTGGGTTGTTAGATTTTTATGTTGACAATGTCTTTGTTTATGAAATCATTAGTGATATGCTTCACAATCTTTCAGAGAAGTCCAGTCAAGTTTATTAATCTATACTTGCTAGCATTAGTAGTGTTTGCCACCTTTACGAAGGACAACCAGTGCTCTTCATACTTCTCACCCCTTAACGCAAGAAATCTGGACAAAGCCTAAAATAATGGTGTGGTAAAGGCCCAAAAGTAGGGACAGATTTTAAATATTGCTCTTATTCATTTAGAGAGCAGTTAGAATAACAGTATTTGTGTTAGCATGCATTTTCTGAAGGATATGAAGTCAGAAACTCAAATGTCATTATTTAGTGACTTCATTCCTCCATAATTGTCCAGTAAACCATAGATTTTATGAGGAACAAACCAAATATTTGAGGCAAAATCTGGACATTCTGCGAAAATCTGTAATTCAACAAAGTATTAGTTTGAGGGTGATGACACTTATCCAACCAGCTTATTGTGCATTTTTTATTGTTTATATTTTTCCCCTAACAGATTACTTTATTTTTCAATTGAGCACAGGTTATAGATCATATTAAAGGTAGGAAAAGTTTTAAAATTATTTATCGTGGTCTCTTTTTTATATCACAAAAACCTGGCATTTTAACAGGGATATGTACACTTTTTAAGTCCACTACACACACACACACACACACACACACACACACACACACACACACCTGTATCTGTGTGTGTGTGTGTGTGTGTGTGTGTGTGTGTGTGTGTGTGACTGTGTATATATATTATACAAATCATCGAAACCCCACATCATCAAAGATGAGATTGTTGGGACAAGAATATTGAAATCCCATTTCCGTGAGCCGGCTGAACAACGAAGATCTTTTCATAGTAAGTAACCTGCTGTGCATGACAGCGAACGTTGTCCTTTTTCCAAATGTACTGCGATCTCGGAGTTGTTATATTTACTGGATGGGTTAGGGATGGTGTGGTATAGGTTTTGTTTCTTTTTGAGTAATTGGTTACTTATCCTGGGAAGATCTTTTTCTCCTGGTTCATTGAAATAGGATTTTGAAATTCTCATCTCAATTATCTCATCCTCGATGATGTGTGGTTGTGATGATGTGGTGTGTGTGTGTGTGTGTGTGTGTGTGTGTGTGTGTGTGTGTGTGTGTGTGTGTGTGTGTGTGTGTGTGTGTGTGTAACAGAGAAAGAGAGAGAGAGAGAGAGAGAGAAATATATGTATGCGCGTGTGTGTGTGTGTGTGTGTGTGTGTGTGTGCGTGTGTGTGTGTATCCATTAATTACAGGTGTAATGATTCTGTTCTACATGTATAACAGCGCACACCACCACACTATCAGTTCTACGTACAGGGATCCTGTATTTGTTAATCATAGTTGTAATAATACCATTCTACATGTATAAAACCCTCCTGCATCGGGTCTACATACAGGGAACCTTTACCCATTAATTACAGATGTAATGACACTATTCCACGTGTATAAGGACACCCTACACCCAGGTATCTGTTCAACATACATGGACCCTGTATCCATTAATTACACATGTAATGAGACTACTCTATGACAGTATTCTATTTGAATAAGGACACCCCTACACCCAGACATCAGTTCTACATAGGGGGGGGTCCTGTATAAATTAATTACAGGTATAATGACACTATTTTACATGTATAAGGACACCCTACAACCAGCCATCAGTTCTACATACAGGGGTCCTGTATGCATTAATTATAGGTGTAATGATAGTATTCTACATGCATAAGGACACCCTACACCCACCAATAAGTTCTACATACAGGGATCTTGTATCCATTAATTACAGGTGTATCAACACTATTCTACATGAATAAAGGCACCCTACACCCACTTTAAATTCTACATACAGGTACCCTGTATACATTAATTACAGGTGTAATGACACTATTCTACATGTATAAGGACACCCTACACCCACTGATAAGTTCTACATGCAGGCACCATGTATCCATTTATTACAGCTCCCCAGGCTAGTGAAAGCAGATAAGGTACACATACCAAACCTAGAGTACTTGATAATAGTTTTCACTCTTACTGACAAACACTGGCTTATGCACAATGTATGTACTGTACCTGTGTACTATGTATGTATTCTACCTATGTTCCAAATTCCAGCTGTATACCACAAATCTATTAATTACCTTTATTTTTAAATTAATATTTTCTTGTTTGTTCTCTCCACTGTAATTGTTGATGTGTTGCATACCACTGTAAAAACATGTCTATTGTAATTTGTGTGTATACTGATCATGTCTAAATATCTAAAAGTATCTGTAATTTTTCTGTGTGGAGCTTTTCTCCCCAGGCCTCTGCTGAAAAAGGGTCTTTTCGGCTTAGTCAGACACCCCCAGTTAACAAATGTAAAATTAAAAATAAAAATAAAAAATAAATAAATGACACTATTCTACATGGATAAGGTCCTGCTACACCCAGCTATTAGTTCTACATACAGGGACCCTGTATCCATTAATTACAGGTGTAATGATACTATTCTGTGTGTATATGGACATCCTGCACCCTGTATCCATTAATTACAGGTGCAATGATACTATTCTACATGTATAAAGACACCCTGCACCCTGCCAACAGTTCTACATACAGGGACCCTGTATCCATTAATTACAGGTGTAATGACACTATTTTACATACATAAGGACACCCTACACGCATCAATAAGTTCTGCATACAGGGACCCTGTATCCATTAATTACAGGTGTAATGAGAATTTTCTACATGTGTAAGGACACCGTACACCTAGCCATCAGTTCACCCTACAGGGACCTTGTATCCATTAATTACAGGTGTAATGATACCATTCTGCATGTATAAGGACACACTACACCCACCCATCAGTTCTACACACAGGGACCCTTTATCCATTAATTACATGTGTAATGGACACTGCTCTACATGTATAAATGCGCCCTACACCCAGCCATCAGCTCTCCATTCATGGACCCTGTATCCACTCGTTACATTGCAATGACACTGTTCTACATATATAAGGACATGAAGAAAACAACCAGGCTCTCTCACCACGAAACTGTATAAAGTCCTGATGTATCCAATCCGGACTTAAAGCTCATATGAAGTGCAGCGGCAAAACAGTAAATCAAGAGCAATAACTTCATTTACTCAGTGTGCAGTAAGCATATAAAGTGCAACAGCAAGTCAATAAATCAAGAGCAGTAAATTTCACTTTTTTGCAATAAGTAACAGATAATCCAGTATACGAACACCAAAAACGTTTATTGTAAGCGCTTTCGCGTGGTCACCACCACGCTTCATCAGACAATGCATATAAAATTCAAAGCATCTATTTATACAGAAAAATCTAAAAAAGAGCGCCAAATTAAAACAAATGAATCATGCAATTTTCCAATTAAAAAGTTAATAAAGACTAATTAAGAAGTTTTTGGTTACTACATTCCATTTAAAGGGAGCCTGAGTTTTTAGAAGGGCTAAAATGTTCATATACCATGCTACAGCTAGTTGTCAGTATTAATGGTAAACACTAAGAGTTGGTGCTGACGACGAGTGTTTTCAGAAATAATAATAACTAAATTAAATTAAACTACCTGATAATTCAATGTGGAAAAGCACATTTAAAACACATTTAATACTAGAACAACAATGACGTATGTAATAAGCATTGCTGTATAAAAATTGCTCTATAAAAATTTTTTTACTTTTAAGTAGATAAATAAATAAATAATTGAATAAGTAAATAGGTAAATAAATGAATAAATAAATATCTGTTTCATAAAATATAACTACGGTATTGATGGCACCAATGAATTTTATTATTAATGTTTGTTAAATTCATAAATATAGTAATAAATTCAATTATTATATCAAGATCATAAGTTATTGTTCATAAATATTTGAAATACATATTTAATATTTAGAGTAAATGAATCTGATATAATGTAGAACATATTAATTAAGGTATGGTGCATATCAAATAGCTATAAATAGATAAATAAATGGATAAAAGAACAATGTCATATATCTAGACAAGTGTTAATATTGTTAATTATTAAATATTGAATAATAAATATTAAATATTAAATATTGAATGTTAAATATAAAAAGTTAAATACATATACATACATGTAATTACAATGCAAATGTATAAAAAGTATAAGTATGATGTATATAAATATATGTAAATATGGTTGTTTGTGAATTAATTAATTTGGTATATAAGAAATAAATGCAAAAACTGTTGATGAAGGATATTAAATTATGCATATTAAAAAGCCGAACAATGTATGTCATCAAAATGCTATGTGTGTTATACATCTTTCATAGATAAATAAATAAATAAATAAATAAGTAAATAGATAAATTAATAGTGATAAATGAATAAGTTTTATATATGTAATATTTAAATTGAATAAACAAATTAAGCATGATACAATATAATGAAACTATGATATTAAATGTAAATACATAGATAAATACAGCTACTAAAGTACAACTACTAGATTACTGAAGAAGACTTTTAAACATTTGTGAGTGGAAAAATTGGAAAAATTGATTCGACAAAAGACAATATACATCAGGTACAAAATAGAAAAAATCAATGGAAAATAATAAAGTTAAAAATCTGAAGTACAGGCCATCAATAAATGTTTAGTTGTAAAGTTTTATCTAGCTTCCAGAACCGGTTTAATGGAAACTTGATTGTTAATGCCAGGGGGTATGTGTGCAGCCAATCTTAATATCCATTTTAACTCCTTGTTATTTAGAAGTAAAGAATTATCCCCACCTCTTTTGTTAGGTGTAACTATCTCAAGTACCTTAAACTCAAAGTTATGGTGGGGCTGTTCCAAAATGTGTTTAGCTAATGCGTTTAGTTCATTCTTCTTCTGGATGTCATAAAGATGGCCATATATTCTGTCTTTTAGGCATCTTTTAGTGAGGCCAATATAAAACACTGTACAGTTTTTACATGTGGCCAAGTAAATAAGATTTTTAGTGCAGCAATTAGCATAGAACCTTGGATGGAAACTATAATTCAGAGTAGGATGTTTAAAATCTATTTCTCTTGAGATATAACTGCATCTCCTGCAGTTATAGCAAGGGAAAGTACCTTTCTTGCTACTAGATAATGAACTTAATTCTTCACTAGTATAATTGTCATTACATAGTAGCTGTTTTAAATTCGGGCTGTTTTTGAACATAAAATGTGGCTTGTCCCCTATCAATTGTTTAACAAAGGGGTCTATAGTGAGTAGTTTCCAATTGTTATAAAAAACCTTTTTAATGTCATTAATGATGCTAGTAAAATTCAAAATTATGGGTACAAAATCTTTACGTCCTGTGGAATATCTATTGTTTATAGTATTTGTATCTTGATTTCTTGTCAATGTAGTCCTGATAACATTGTTCCTGGTAGTTGAGACGAGGCCTGAATCATAACCTCTCTCTCTAAATTACAGGCACTCTCTCTTCAGCTGCTGGTGAAGAGTTTTTTTTTTTTTTTTTTTTTTATATATAAGGACATCCTATACCCATCCATCACGTAGGCATTCCGGTACCCTGTATCCAATAAGTTCGAGATATGATGACACTATTCTGCATGTGTAAGGACACCCTACACCTAACCATCAGTTCTACACACAGGTACCCTGTGTCTATTCAATACAGGTGTAATGCCTCCATTCTGCAAGTGTAAGGACAGCCTACACACAGTCATTGCAGGTGTAATGAGACTATTCTACATGTATAAGGACACGCTACACTCAGCCATACCAACCTCTGTTACTCAACTCTTCTCTTGGGCAGCTGATATTTGTAGCTCCCCTGACTTTCACTGAACTTATTTCTTCACATCTGTTCCAAGTGTGTTACAAGCCTATAAATAGGACTCTTACAACTGTATACATAGCTTTATTATCATTTTCTGCAGATATCAATCTCCACTGAAAATTCAGTTTCTTGAAGTTTGTTACATTAACTAAAACATTGACTAAATATATAAAAAATAGTTGCATAATTTTCATTTTATGGTAAGAGAAGCCAGAGTCAAATGGTTTGCATGTTAATTACTCTAAAATTGCTACAGTCATCCTTGGATTTCTGTTAAGTGTTTTTGATCTTGGACATACTGGATTAAACAATGAGTACCAGCAGAGGTGAAAATGGTCATATTCAACTTGATGAGGTGCTAAGTGCATTGGTTTCTGGCTTGGTGCTGACTTTCATTACACTGAATGAGACATTTAAATGGTGAGATATTAAAATGTCTTATGCATTTGAATGTATGTGTTTATCTGAATGTGTTAACCAGTGTTATCTTTTCGTGCATTCATTGCAAAGTAGTAAAGTCAGACATTGTCTAGGTGCATCATGTGGAGAGACATGTCTTGGCTTAATTGTTTGGGGGTAGGTATGCTGTTTCATGAAATAATGTGTGTGTCACATTCTACAGAATTCTGCTTAGTTCTGGAAGTCATAGAGGAAGGCTGGACAAGAGCTTATTGCAGCCTTTTTTATTAAATTACTACTGTTTTTTAACAGTTTTACTTTTTGTGGTTGGTGACACTGGGATTATAAATGACTGTCACAATTTGCTATAGTCAACTTGGATTTTGAAGTAAGTTTTACAGATAATGGTGATATTCTGCTGTTTAAGTCTGTGCAAGCCATCTGAAGAAGCAGTCAGCACTGTAGGAGATAGCTGCTCAAAGAATTAATGGGATTTGTTTAAACTACACAGTTGGACATTACAGGTAAGTGAACATTTTTATGTTCAGGAGATTCTAATTTAGACTGTATCTAATTGATGTCATCTGTTTTCATTACTGGAGAAATTGGTAATCACCAAGTATAGTACCTCACAGGATGCGCAGTAGCAAATCTCGCCCCAAACTCGCCCTCCAGCAGCATGGACCCCACAACTGCATGAATATTCACATCACCGCTGCCGGGGCAAGGCAGCATCGGTATGAATATTCTATAGTTGTTTAGTTGAATCATGTCAGAAAAAACAAGTTTATTCATTACATACTCACAAAGATACAGTCTGAGTACTCAAATTACCATGTTAATATTTTTGCTATTTGTCCAGATTTCGTGCGCTAGAACTTTCAGAGGCATTTATTATAAAAGCCTGGCTGGTGATTATTTACTTTACAGTTAAGTAGGGCAGTCATTAATACCAAATTCTGCATAAATTCTTTTTCACTGCAAAATGTTATGCGTAATTAAGTTCAAACTTGTAAAATGCTATCATTAGATACTAGCTACTCCTGCATACTCTAGCTATTCATAAACCACCATAGTAAGCTAATGATTGAAAAGTGAGTAGGCAGTGCAACTGTGAATTTAAATGGTTCTCCTGTTAGCTTGGATAAAAGTATTACAGATTTTATCACTTGAGTGTGTAAGATGTTCACTTCAGCTTTCTGTAAAGTAAGTCAGCTAAATTGTTTCCATCGATCATGGAACGGTGTTAGTAACAGTGTTGCACCTTGTCTTACCAGGCAAATACACAGTGGGTAAGGCTCAAAGTAATAAGCTAAAGCAGTCAATTTATTTTACAGTCTAAATTATTAAATGTCATGGTTTGTTCTTTACTCGTAGTTTAACTTTTTAACAGGCTATGTGTATTCTGTAACTTAGTAACTTACCTAGCCTTGCTTATTGTAGTAGTAAAACGTTTTTAGTAACACTGTCCTCTGCTTGTTAACAAGTAAATTAAAAACAAGTTCATAGGTTCATACTAGGCTATCTGCCCTAGGGCATTTATGAGCCTAGCCAGAATGTGTTTGGCTTTCGCCACCCATTTTAAATTTATTTTGCTATGCCCTTTTTCGAGGTTAGTATACTGTGCCTCTGTCTAACAGTGACACAGAAGTGATACCCGGGGTAAACCTACGATCTCCCATCCACTCATCAAGATTCCTCTTGAAGAGAGTCAATGAGGAACTCTGCCTAACCTGGACTGGGATTTTATTCCAGAGTGAAGGGAGCCTCTGGGTTATGAATCTGTCCCTCCAGCATGTCCTATTTATTTCAGTGCTGAGGTTCAAGTCTCTCGAGCGTAGCTCGATGGGATTTGGATTTTCTGAGGTGCAACATGTCCATTAATTCCGGGTTGGACATGGCTTTATCTGGGAGGCACAGATCGCCTCTGAACAGGCGGTATGCCACTGAGTAGAGCTGGAGTTTCTTTAACCGGGCAGCATATGGCATCTGTTTGGGCCCTTTGATCCTCTTGGTGAGGTACTTTTGGGGTCTTTCCAGTTGCTGCAGGTGTCTGGTAAGGTACATCCTAAAAGGGGCATTGTACTCAATTATGGGCCTGATGAGGTATGAGTAAAGAGGCACGATTACCTCCCCTGATCTAGATGTGAATCCTTTCATGATTAGGTGGGCTATATAAAATGTTTTTCTAACCACTTTGGCCACGTGGTTGTCAAATGAGAGATTGCTATCAACTTGGGTCCCCAGGTCCCTAATTACTTCTTCTGTACTTAATGGATTACCACCTATGTGGTAATTTGTGGGCACTGTTTTTGCCAAAGGGGATGACTATACACTTTTTGGCATTTAGCTTGAGACCATGGCTCTGGCACCAGTTGTCTGTTTCTATCCTTTTGGAGGATGCTTGTGTCGGCTGGAGAGCCGATTATGGCGCCCAGATTGCAGTCATCTGCGAACTTGGTCAGCCACAGTCCTTCCATGTTGGCCTGTACCTCCGAGAAATATATACCGAACAAGAGAGGTCCCAGGACTAAGCCTTGTGGGACACCACTTGTAACTGGTTTGGAGTCTGACATGGCTCCAGCAATTCTAACCATGTGGGTTCTGTCCTTGAGCCAGTTTGCAATCCATCTAGTGACATAGGGGTTTATATTTAAGCTGGTGAGCTTATCTATAATGCCCAAGTGGGGTATTGTATCAAAGGCTTTTGCGAGGTCCAGGTAGGCTGTGTGGACCACCTTCCCCTCGTCAATGGCCTTGGTGACTGTTTCAAAGAAATCAACCAGGTTTAAGAGGCAGGATCTGCCCTTAAAGCCGAACTGGGTAGGATCCAGTGTCTGTAGGTCCCCATTATCTTTATTTATGAGGTCCATGATGATCCTTTCCATAGCTTTGCAGACCAAGCTAGTCAGGCTTATGGGGCGATAGTTTCCAGGATCCGTTGAGGCACCACCTTTATGGAGAGGGACCACTGTTGCTGTACGCCACTCTTTGGGCACATATCCTGTAGTAAGGCTGAGATTGAACAGTAGTTTTATGTTTGGGTTTAGCTCTTCTTGGAGTTCATGTAGGACGCAGCCCGGGACACCGTCTGGTCCCACTGATGCTGTGTTTTTTGCTTTGGAGAGGGCGGCTCTTACCTGAGCATCTGATATGTCAGGGGGGCAGCACTCTGCTGGGATAGATATTTGCCCTTTTGGTGGGGAGGGGGGGAGAAGTTTGCTCTGAACCTGTCAGCTAGGATGTTGGCAATGTCTGTGGGTTCAGTGTATTTTTTGTCATTTTGGACTAATTCTGAGCATATCTGGGAATTACCACCCAGGTTCCTAACATAACTAAAGAAAGCCTTGTGATTATCCTTAGTGTCCTGTGCAATTTTTCTCTTGAAGCTGGCCTTAGACAATTTTATGAGTGCCGTAGTTTTTTGCTAATACTGATCAGTGATGCCTTCCCTTTTTGGGATTTTGCTCATCATTTAGTAGCTTCCTCCTTCTATTGTATAGTTTGTTTATGGCTGGGGTCCACCAGACAGGACGTCTGCCTTTGGAGGATTGGGTCTTGGTTTTATTTGGGATCACATGATCCATGCATTCCTGAAGGTGTTCATAGAATGCGTTTATAAAGGATTCTGCAGTCTGGGCCGTATTTTCCACAGGCCCGGGGGCTTTGAAGGATTCCACCTCGGTTTTGAGGAGTGTGAAATTTGCTTTAGAGAAGTTTTTCACTGTGGTTTTCTGGGTAGGGGGGTGGGGTCGGGATGTGAATATCCAGTCAGATTAGTTTATGGTCTGATCTTACCAGTGAGGGATACACTTCTGGTCTGGAGCATAGAGTCCCCATGTTGGTGATGATCAGGTCCAGTATGTTTTCCCCTCTTGTGGGAGTGGTAACAAAATGTTCCATAGCATTTGAGTTTATAAATTCTAGGAACCTTTGGGCTAGGGTGTTGGAGCTAGAGTAATGCTCCCAGTCTATGTTTGGATAGTTGAAGTCGCCCAATATAATGGTGTTTGGAGAGACCTTCATATTTTTCCAGTGTTCTCAGAAAGGCCGAGTGGGGTTCCTGGGTTTGGGAGAGTGGTCTGTAGCAGGCTATAAACTGGAAGGCAGTTTTACCCACTGTTAGTTGCACATGGATAGTTTCTGATGCTTCGTGCTTTGCCACCAACTTGGAGGTGTGGGTATCTTTGATGAATATCGATACTCCCCCTCCTTTTGTGGTTCGGTTTTCTGTTTCTTACACAATCTTACACATTATCAAGACTGTGTAAATTAGCATGCCTGTCACTCAAACTCGTTTTTCCCCTGCCAATCAGTTAGGCCACTCCCAAAGCTGCACAGAATTACCTGCGAGGTACTACACTTGGAGATTACTGTGAAATTTAAGTGGACAGTATCTATCTGATGTAATTTTTTTCCATGTTGCATGGTTTATATAGTGTAAAGCTTTGTATTACAGGTTCAATTGTTCACAGGTTGCTGGTTTCCCCTGCACTGTGAGAGTGTGCAGTAATTTCAGTGTGTATTTGTGTTAATAGAGGAGTGTTATATCTCTATTGCTAACTGACTATTTTTTCACCGATTGCTTGGGAGTCTTATTTTCTAGGAGGTTTACCATGTTCGATTTGCTTTGCTCTGCTGGTTTTAAGCTCAACTGAGAAGATGTGGACATTGTTAAAGGTTTTAGTGTGGCTTATTAGTTATGTACTTGTATACAAAATTTAATGTGTTTTCCTTTTGTGGATAGTGACAATAAGCTTTGTTGAGAGGTGCTGTATGTGAAGATTATGGCCATGTTAATAGGTTCATAGGTAGGTACTAGGCTATCTGCCCGAAGGCATTTAAAAGCCTAGCCAAAATAAGTTGGCTTTCGCTGCCCCCTTAGATTAGTTCCCTGTGCCTCTGTCCAGCAGAGCCACTGAAGCGATCCCTGGGGTAAACTTTCTGTTTCCCATCCACTCGTCAAGGTTTCTCTTGAAGAGTGTTAGCGAGGAGCTCTGCCTAATGTAGACTGGAATTTTGTTCCAAAGCATGGGAAGTCTCTGGGATAGGAATCTATCCCTCCAGCACATCCTATTGATTGTTGTGGTGAGGTTTAGATCCCTAGAGCATGTGGCTTGAGGGGATATGTTTTCTTTAGGTGGAGTATGTCCATCACTTCTGGGTTGCACATGGCCTTGTATGTCAGGCAGAGATCACCTCTGAGTAGGCAGTATGCAACAGAGTACAGCTGGAGTTTCTTCAGTCGAGCTGCACAGAGCATCTGTTTGAGGTCAGTGATCCTCTTGGTGAGGTACTTCTGTGATCTTTCCAGCTGTTGCAGATGTCTTGTAAGGTACATCCCAAATGGGCATTGTACTCTGTGATGGGTCTGATGAGTAGAGGGGCACAATGACCTCTTCTGATATGGATGTGAACCCTTTTATGATTAGGTGGGCCACATAGGATTTTCTAACCACTTTGGCAATGTGATTATCAAAGGAGAGATTACTATCTACTTGGGTCCCCAGATCCCTTATTACATTTTCCATATTTAGGGGACTACCACCTATGTGGTAGTTTGTGTGTACTTTGTTTTTTCCAAAGGGGATGACTATGCACTTTTTTGACATTTAGCTTGAGGCCATGATTTTGACACCAGGTATCCGTCTCAGTGAGACCCTTTTGGAGGATGTCTTGTGTCAGCCGGAGAGTCAATTATAGCCCCTAGTTTGCAGTCGTTGGTCAGCCAAAGTCCTCCTGTGCGTGCCTGTACCTCTGAGAAGTATATGCCGAACAGGAGGGATCCTAGGACCGAGACCTGGGGAACACCACTTGTAACCGGTTTAGAGTATGACTTAGCTCCCGCCACACTCACCATGTGAGTTCTGTCCATGAGCCAGATGGCAACCCATTTTGTGACATAGGGTTTTATGTTCTGGCTGGTGAGCATGTCTATAAGACTAGAATGGGGAATGGTGTCAAAGGCCCTTGTGAGGTCTAGGTAGGCTGTGTGTACCACCTTTCCCTCGTCTATAGCCTTGGTAACTGTCTCAAAGAAGTCCACCAGGTTTAGGAGGCATGATCTGCCCTTAAAGCTGAACTGGGTAAGGTCCAGTGTTTGGAGGTTCCCAATGTCTGTTAATGAGTTCCATGACGATCTGCTCCATAGCCTTGCAGACCAAGCTAGTTAGGCTTATAGGGCGATAGTTCCCAGGGTCTGTTAAGGCTCCACTTTTGTGGAGCGGAATAACCATTGCTTTGTGCCACTCTATGGGTACATAGCCTGTGTACGTAGCATGTTTTCTCCTTTTGTGGACAGTGACAATAAGATTAGAATTAGTTTTGTTGAGGGGTGCTGTATGTGAAAGTGATTATGGCCAAGTTTTATTGCTCAGATGCCAAGTAGGTTTTTCTGCTGGCACAATTAAAACAACAGTCCACTTCACACAAAAATATGGCTCCAGTGAGACATTCTGGTACATGCTTACAAGCCTACTGTAGTATGCTACAGGTTAGTTGTACGTTTTTATGTATGACAAAATAAATTCTCTTTCATTATTTTTGTGAAATCTTGAGTTTGGAGTATATGTGTCGGAAGAAATAAGTATGAATGATACATTCAGTGTATAGTTGTGCCATGTTTTTTGCCTAACTAGTAGATTCATATGCTTATAGCAGACTAATGACCAGCAGAGTCTTAAAAGTCCAAAATCATGTATAACTTTTAAATATTACCCTAATTCACATTAGTAGGGGGAGAAACAGATTTTCATCAACATGGATTTCCTAAAGACTAAGAAGTATGAAACTCTAATGTCTGACATTATGTAATAACTGTAGTCGTCAGTGATTTACCAAAAAAATCAAAACATTTTAGAATGAGAAGGGTAATAGTATGAGGCAAAAACCAGCGATAGTCGAGCGGTATGAAGTAGTTAATGACCAGTAATATCGCTTTCGTATTTTTTCAGTCTGGTGATTTTTCTTGTGGTGTGGGTGGCCAGTTATTTCCACAGATTTCCTTATCTGGATGGATTTTTTTTCTTGGTTTTTGGTGGGGTAGTTGTTTCAATCATAAGTTGTATATCGGATTGTATTGTATCATATTAGTGAGGTGTAGGCAGGAGAAACATTTGTAAGGACAAGGTCAAACATGATATTTGTTTACTGAAGTTTGACTACCGGGAAAGTTTAGCTGGGTAGGTGTCCATTTTTATCTCTATAAAGTTAGGATGCGAGTGAAAAGGGCAAGTAAGGAGGTGTAAGGTATGATTAGGAACTTGTTCATATTTAGGAATGTCATTACTCTTAGGTTGGGCAAAAACTAAGACCAGTTTTGAGTAAGATTTATTTCTGAATGGTTTTGAAGGACCGAAGGGAGGGTATTGATCTGATGGATATAGGTGATGAGTCTCAGGCCTTAGCAACATGGTATAATTATAGATCATGCCCTGCAAATTTGATAGGGTTTTGGACAGAAAGGCTTTTCCCTCACTCAATCATAATGATGAAGTATGAACATACTTGTACAGAACCATGTTTAGTGTCAAGCAAATTATTGCTGGCTAATGTTGTAGGTGGGAAGAAGCTCTGTATACATTAGTTGATTGGTTAGTTCTAACCAATTTAGGCTTTCAGTGCTATACAGTAGTGGGTTCTGAAAGGGGCATTTGCTGCAAATTTAGTCACTTTATTATAGCATTGCTCAAATTTTGCTTTTTATGCTGCCTGGAAGTTAGTAAGAATGGGTGCTCCATAAACTAGTGAGGGGAGGTGCTAAGTAGTGGAGAGTGTAGCTTTAGTTGTGTTGGTGAGAAAGTTTTTGAATCTGTAAAGCACTGCAAGTTTTTGTTGATTTTTTTATGCATTTTTGTATGTGCATTTCAAATGTAAGATTATAGGTTCATAGGCAAGTACTAGGCTAACTGTTCTTGCAGGCCATTACCCATGGTTGATAATTACATATTACCCTAATGAGAATAACTGGGATCATCCCATAGATAATTTCAGTGGGCCAATGCCTAGGATAAAGCATTTAGGAGCTGCATCTGCCCATTAGTAGTTCTGGGGTAAATTTTTATCTAAGTTGCACTTGAAAATGGACAGGGATGAGCTTTATTTTGTGTGGATGAGAAGTCTGTTCCACAGCAGCAGTATCCTATGTGAAATATACCTGTCCCTCCAAACTGTTCTATTAATGTTGCAGAAGAGGTTTAGATGCTTAGGCAAATTATTTCTGATGCCATTTGATTTACTGATGTGTACTATATCCATGAGTGATAGGTCAGAGGATGCCTTGTACGCCAGACACTGGTCACATCTTCGGAATCTGTAGGATACAGAGTATAGTGACAAGGGCTGCAGTCAGTCCATGAAGGACGTGTTGTTTAGGCCTTGCATCCTTTTATTAAGGTATCTTTGTGGGAGCTCCAGTTGTTGCATGTCTGAACAGATACATGCCAAAGAGGGCATTATGTGCAATAACTGGCTAAATGAAGGCTGAGTAAAGGGGATCAATGACATCCCTAGATCTACACACAATCCCTTTGTTTATAATCTGTGCAATATAGGAGGACTTTCTTACAACAAGACACATGTTGGTCAAAAGTACACGTTGGTCAAAAGTTAAGTCACTGTCCACATAAGTTCCATACCCTGATCAGCTGTGTCAAGTCTTATGGGTGTATTGTCAGTGTGGTAGTTCCCAGGTGTAAATGGCTTCCCGAAAGATAAACTAATGCATTTTTTGGTATTTACTTTTAGACCATGATTTTGACAGCAGTTATTTATTTGAGACAAACCTCCATGCAGGATGGTCATATCATTTGAGGAGTCTGTGACTTCTCCAAGATTGCATTCATCTGCAAACAGAGGTCATCATAAACTTTTACCATTAATATTATTATTATTATTTTTCAGTATTACTTACAATGATCTCATATCCTGCCTCATTATTCGCTATTAGAAGTGAATTCCGATAAGTGAGAGGATTTGGAATGTTGTTTTTCATGAGACAGCCCTGAGGGAAATGGTAGTATTTTGTGTGTGTGTGTGTGTGTGTGTGTGTGTGTGTGTGTGTGTGTGGGGTGGGGTTTAAGCATGAGTTTAGTTACAAAACCATGTTTCGGTGTCTGCTACAACCCCCCCCCCCCGAGTATTTTTTTGGAGCTGTGCCAAGTTATCTGAAACACTTTTGAGTGTGGAGTCATTGATTTATTGCATTAGGGAAGTCTGTTGTGTGGATCAGTGGAGGGTGCTGGTGTGGGAGGAGATCAAGGATAGAGCCTTGTGGTACACTGGTGATGACTGGGAGGTATGAGAGAGGGCAGAGTGCCATTTTACTGACTGATTCCTGTTGGACAAGTAGCTTCTGAACCATAAAAGGGTGCTCTGTGATAGACCTAATGTGGACATTTGAAGCAGAATTTTGGTGTGGCAATTTGTGTTGAAGGCTTTAGACAAGTATAGAAATAAGGAGGAGATTAGTTTGTCATTAGCTCTTTCTTTATTAACAGTATCTATAAGGGTTAGAAGGTATTAGTTCTATGGGAGGTGTGGAGTACACAGTTTGATTCCTACTAGGGGCAATTGGCCTACTATTCTCCCATGAACCTAAGATCACTTTAGGTCTAAGGTTTGTTATGTCTATTGAATTTTCTAATTTTTGTAGCTAGATAACATGTGACCGTTTCCAAAGAAAGGGAACAAGGGATTCCTAGATTAATGTATTTATAAGGATCGAGACAAGATAGGCAATGCTATCGGCTGTTATTTTAAGGTACTCACTTGGAAGATCATCAGCTGAAGCTGAGTATGGTTTGAGTTTGAGTGTTTTTACATGGAATGAGGGAATTGGTTTGAAGGTGAACATGGACTTAGTGATACATGGCTGTTGGGCAGGGTTGGGATTAGATGCAGGAATCCTTGGGTTAGGAACACTATACTATCTATGAAATAAGAGATGAAATCTGTTGCAGGTTTGAGTGACGAGTTTTTGGGAGAAGGATTAGGGTTAAATTTATTACCAGGATGCCAGATTTCTTTTAACAGATTACTGGAATCTTTATAGGGTTGTGTTAGCTGTTGTTCAGAGTATTGTTCTGGTATAGTTTTTTTTTTGCCTTCATTTATTTGCTTTTTATTACAAATGTGGAGTATTCTGAAGTTGAGATGTTTTGTATTTCTACCACTCTTTCCACACTTTTTCTTTATCCTGCATTAGCATTCTACTCTTCTACTCTTTTTGATAGGCAGATTGCATTATTTGCTTTTAGTGTCTTCCTTCCAGGAGTTGTAAGGTTATTTAGAAAGTTGCATTGAATTCATTTAAAGCATCCTATAAGGGTATTTTTTTGATATTCCAGTTAAAAGATAATAGTGTAGTACTGCATATGTCTGGGTTAAGCTTGGACAGGTTGCATGTTGTTTCATAAACATACCATTTAAGTGGATGAGTCAGATATATGGTTTAATTTCTCCAAATCTTTTGGGTTTTTAATACCGTTATGGGAATAGACCCCATTCCTAAGTCATGAAATTAGTATTGCTTTAATCTTTGTTATCCAAAAGTGTTCTTTATAGCACCCACAATAGGCCCAGAATTGATTCTTGCAATTCATATGGAGTTACAGTAATGGGTAGCATATCTAAAAATGACTTTAGTTTTTATTTTATATATATATATATATATATATATATATATATATATATATATATATATATATATATATATATATCTTTAGTTTTATATCCATTGCTCCTACTACTGCTACTGTAACACTTTAGGCATTTTTTCGCCACATTGCTCTCATTCCTGCCTGAAAATCTTGAGGTTTTGGACTTTTGTGTCTTGCTGTATGCAAGACACTGTAATGGTAATGTGTTGCAATTTCAATGATCAATGCTACTTTTGTGTTTTTTAATGAACTACTACATATGGTGTTCCTGTACCTACTTTTTTGGATTATTCGTGATGGCTGATCCAATCTGATGTACATGCACTTCATCATTCTCTGTAATACTTTGTGGTTCATGTTCCCAAAGCTTCTCATCCTGCTTCTGTACTGTGGTGTTTGCACAATCCTCAGTGGAACAGTCTTGTTACATTATAGTGTCTTTCAGTGTATAGGTCCTCTGCCATAAGTGTATAGGAATAAGGTACGAGACTCCTAGTGTTTATTTATTTTTTACAGGACCTACATTTGTCTGCTTCTCCCACATGTTCAGTGGACTTTGTAAATTAATGTGTATGTAGCCCACCATCCTGGGCGGCTATTATTAACCTTTAATCCTCTGGTTCATAGGATCAGAGAAGTTACTAGGCTATTGGCCCTGAAGCCCTTATAAGCCTAAGCAAGAGTTTAGCCCATGTTTAGACAAGTCAGCACCCAAAGCCCCTGTCCAGCAAGGACACAGGTGGAATCCCAGGGGTCTAGTTTCTGTTTCCCATCCAGTTATCCAGGTTGCACTTGAAAAGGGTTAGTGAAATACTCTGCTTGTTGTGGAGAGGGAGTCTATTCCACAGATGGGGGGAGTCTCTGGGACACAAATCTCTCCCACCAACAAGTCCTATTGATGTCACAGGCCAGGTTAAGGTCTTGCATGCGAGTTACTTGAGTGGAGCTTGACTTGCGGATATGCAGCACTCCCATCAAGGTGGGGTCTGAGATTGCAGTGTATGCTAGACAGAGGTCACCTCTGAGGAGTCTGTATGAAACAAGAGTACAGGGACAGGGTTTTTAGCCTATTTGTGTAGGGTAGATGTTTTAGGCCCTGGATTGTTCTGGTGAGGAACTTCTGGGGTCTCTCCAGCTGCTGCATGTGTTTTCTGAGGTACACACTGAAGGGAGCATTGTACTCAATAATTGGCCTTACAAGGGAAGAATACAGGGATGTTATGACCCCCTTGTCCCTGGAGGAGATACCTGTAATTATGAGGTGCACCATATACAAAGCTTTCTCTACAACAGAAGCAACATGGTGGTCAAAAGTCAGGTTGCTATCAACCTGGGTGACCAAATCCCTCATAACTGATTTTATGCTTAGGATGTAGTTATTAATGTGATTATATGTGGGGACATCACTCTCCCTAAAGGGGATGATGCATTTTTTGGCATTCAGCTTGAGGACATGTTTCTGGCACCAGTCATTTGCTTGGGTGAGACCCTCTTGGAGGATATCCACATCACTTGGGGAACTGATGACCACACCCTCCTTGCAGTCATCTGCAAACTTAATCAGCCACAGCACACTGGTTTTGGCCTGCACCTCAGACAAGTATAACCCGAATAACAGAGGCCCCATGACTGATCCCTGGGCTACGCTGCTCATTATGGGTCTACGGCTTGAGGTGGCTTCCCCTATTTTGATTAGGTGGGTTCTAACAGTGAGCCAGTTTGCTATCCATCTGATAACCTATGGATTGATACCTAGTTGATAAAGTTTGTCTGTTATGCCTGAGTGGAGAATAGTGTCAAAGGCCTTGGCCAGGTCAAGTTAGGCAGTGTGCACCATCTTCCCCTCGTCCATGGCTTTGGTGACTCTCTCAAAGAAGTCAACCAGATTTAACAGGTATCACCTCCCCCTGACAAAGTCAAACTGTGTAGGGTTGAATGTTGGGAGGTTACCAATGTCTCTGTTAATGAGGTCCGTGATAATCCACTCCATGGCCTTGCAGGTCAGGCTAGTTACACTGATGGGTCAATAATTTCATGGATCAGAGGATGCTCCACCTTCGTGCAAAGGGATGACAGTAACTGTTCTCCACTCTGCAGGGACAAACCCTCAGGCTTTGGTTGAAAATGGTGCCTAATGGTGCTGCAAGTTCGTGCCTGAGTTCATGTAGGATGCAGCCTGGAATGTTATCAGGTCCCAGACAGGCTGTATTTTTTGTGTTTGAGGGGGCAGTGGTGACATATTCCCTACAGATAAGGGGAGGGGGGCATGTACTGCGGATGTCCTGATTTACTGATGGGGGGACAAAGGGGTGAAGTTTTCACTGAATCTGTCAGCCACTAGGTTGGCTATAGCTACAGTACTTGTGTATGTGGTGTCCTTGACCACCAGCTCTGAACAGATCAGGGAGCTTCCTTTGAGACTGCGGACATACATGAAGAAGGCCTTATGATTGTCTCTAGTAGATGTGGCCAATTTGGACTCAAAAAAGTTGGCTTCAGAGGATTTCACTAGTGCTCTAATCTGCTTGTTCAGGCTAAGGAGAGCTTGCTTCCAATTGGGCACCTGCTCCTTCTTGGTCCTGGACATAAATTTTTTCCTTTTGTTAAATAGTTTATTTATTGCAGATGTCCACCAGACAGGTTTACTCTTCCTTGCGGAGGATGATTTTGTCCTGTCAGGTATTCCTGATTCCGTGGATCTATACAAGTGCTCATATAGTACTTTGGTGCAGATCTGGATATTGGTGCTAGTTCCAACAGAGGGGGAGGGGTCTGTGAAGTGGTTTACACCACCCCTCAGGAGGTTGTAATCAGCTTTGGAGAAGTTCTTTTGTTTGACCCCAGCTAGAGGGGGGGGGTCAGGGGAGATGCTGACTTCAAAAGTGGCACTTTATGGTCTGAGCTTACCAGGGTGGATGATACTGTAGGGGTGCTGCAGTGGTTACTCATGTTGGTTAATACCAAGTCCAAGATATTATCACCTCTTGTGGTGGTATCAACTAGCTTCTTCAAGGCATTTGCATTGATAAAAATCAAGGAATCTCTGGACATTTGCATTCTGGCATGAGTAGTTTTTCCAGTCTATAGTTTGGTAGTTAAAGTCACCCAGGATCAGGGATATTGATAGATTCAAAGAGGTTCAGATAGGTGAAGTGGGCATCCTGAGTCAAATTTGGGGGCCTGCAGCTAGCTATGATTTGAGTAGGGGTCTTGTCAATGGTTAACTGCACCTGGAGTGTCTCCTGTGCATCATACTGTTTGATCAGCCTGGAGGTGTGGGTGTCTTTAATATACATTGAAACTCCACCTCCTTTGGCTTTACTGCCCACAGTCTGGGGTATGAATGTATGAAAGGATGAATAACTAGGTAAGGCTGGGGTTGGTCTCCGCACCTCCCCTTTATCCATTCCTGTGTCAAATCCTTACCACCATGAGCTTGTTCTAGGAGATCTCTATACTTCTTTCTGTATTTATGGATTTATCCACATTTTATTTTTCTTCATCTGTTCCTTTTCCTTACATTCTTTCTTTTGTTTGTTTGCACATTCAGTTGTGTATGACTTTTGTCAACTTCTGGTTTGATTTCCATTCCTGCTAGTCAGTTGAATGCTTCTGCTAAACTATGCAGATTGGTCATCTTAGACTTCATCTCTTCATGTTTTAAAACTTTCAGGATTGGGTTTGGATCTATTGAGGTCAGCAAATATGTATGTAGTCCCACGGCTGCAGATCTATACATGTAATCAGTTTCAAGGAGGCCTATATACCTAATTCAGAGCATGAAATAGATAATCTTGGTATACAATGATATTTATCTTTCATTTGGTAAGCAAGAAGCATTTTTATTACTTTACTGTCCCACTGATCCAATACCTTTTGGGAACAGATAATCACACCAAAACTGAAAGTTAATACAGGCTGGGTAAATTGGTTTATAGCTTGAACTTCATTCCTAGATGTCAAAGTTATCCTTTTTTTTTTTTGTTTGCTTGTTTTTTTTACAAGAAACATCTTTATTAACTCATCACTTATGACATAGATAGCCATACATTTAAATAATAAAATTACATTGACATTTTAGTTGCAAACATTATACATCACTTATAATTATCCACTCATTGTCAGCGAAACATTACATAGCTCATTCAAATCCTGCCTTCTTTTAAACTTCATTCCTCCTCCAAACCATTATTCAACTTGTATTGTTCCACATTTCTCATTTTTAAGTCTCCCATGTCATTACACTCCCACAAATATATATTCCCAATTACCCATTTCTTCACCCTCTCACCAGTAACATTTGATATCTACATGTATCCAAAAACAGGGATTTCTTTGGCTCGACAGTGCTCCTACATATCCCTCTGAGGGCCTCCTGAGAGTTACATTGCTGGGTATTCTGACCCATCAGTGAGGAAGGATGAAAAGGACAACATTAGATAAAGGTATGCACTCACCATAATGTTGCATCTGTGTTGTCCATTTTCATTCTTCCTCACATTCCCTCCCAGCCATCTCCTGACCTTGTCATTCCTAGGAGGATTTAGGATTATATAAAAGCTTGCATGTTCCATGTTTCAGCCTTAAATTTTTCTTTATCTGTCTCGTGTTATAAATGAGTAAGCAGTAAACTCAATCTGAGGAGTTAGGGACACTGTAGTGCATTATGGGAAGAGGAGGAGCTTGAGACTAGCATCCAAAGTCCAGAAAATGTGTCTGAGCCTTTTCCAAGACCCATCTGTGAGGAAGAATGAATATGGACAATGCAGATGGAACATTAGGGTGAGTACATAACTTCGATTTTTGTAAAATGCAAGATTTCTTTCCCCAAAGTGAAGGTCTTGAAGGGGTTGGTGCCCAAACCTCTCTTTGTAGTCCGCTTATTTGAATCTAACTGATGGTTAAGACCCATGGAATGTACCATGAAGCTTTGGAAGCTGCCAGACTGTTATATGCTATGCAAGATATAAACCATATGGTTACGGCTACTACAGCAGTGCCAACTATTGGTTGATTAATTTATTGTGTTTAAAATCTACGCATATAAGCAAGGGGGTTACTTGTTTTAATTGTTTGATGAAGTTTGGTCACAGGTACCAAAAGAAAACGCTTACTTTGTGGTAAATAAAAGTTGGGTTGTGCAGCTGGTGTTCCTGGCCTCATCTGTTGGATTTGTGTTTACTACAGCAGTGATCAAGATGATGCATTTTCTCCCATCTCTGGAGACATTTCTGTTTCTGACACTCCATCCTCTTTCCTCCCCCTCCTCCTTTCCATTGGATTTTCCTTTGCCTAGGTACCAGTTTAATCTATTTCTTCACATTATACACGGAATTCTGTCTCAAAAAGTCATAGAACCAGTGTTGTTCAGTCTTCCACGTGTCGCTCGTTCCTCTCTAACATAGAGGACAAGGAGGTGGGCTATTTTGTTTAGATGCTTTAATACATAGAAACACATCAGGTTGAAAAGCAGCATCATAAAATATGAACAAACTAGTTAACAGACATCTTGCGTACATACAAGTTTACAGCTACCTACAAAATGGCAGTCAGGCTTGCATGTGCTCAGTATTTATACACTTATGCAAGTCCTTTGATAACTTCTTAAAGGTACACACACACACACACACACACACACACACACACACACACACACACACACACACACACACACACACTGATCTACACCAAGGAAAGGTTATTATTCATAATTTATCTAATTTTCTAATCAGAAGGATCCCCGGGACCAGTACTAGATCTTTCTGGTCTAAACCCTTTTGTTTAGAAGTTCAAGGTGTTATCACTTCAATACCTTATACCACTATTCTCTGTACTGCCTTTCATGGTAAAGCTGGATCTAAAAGACACTTACCATCACATACCTATTGGCAAGCATTCATAACAGTAGTAATTCATAACAGTAGTAAAACCTGATATGATATTACTGTAGTCCAAGATAATGCCATTGTGTATTGTGGCCAATTTCTCTTCACTTTGTTCATAGCATATGAAGTAGTTCACCATCTAAGTCTGGTATAATGGGTGCTCCTGCTGCTTGAATGTCAGAAACATGCAGACAGGGACTCAAACTATAATTTAAACTAGCAGTTCTGAAACTGAGACGCATTGTGTGTATATAATTTAATCTATTCATTGTGCTTGCATCGGATATAATGTGTGTATATTGATGTATGGGAGATGAGAAATGTTTGTGTGTATTGCTTTGTGAGTGAGTAGGTATGTGTATGTGTGTGTTGCTGTATGAAAGCAGACAGAAGGTACAGTGTGTGTGTGTGCGTGTGTGTGTGTGTGTGAGACAGCAGAGAGAAAGTAGGGTGTGTGTGTGTTTTTAACATCTCTGAACTGTCCTGATTTAGCCACATAATTTTGGTGTATTTCTTCAAAAATGTGAATATTTCTTCAGACAATATTTACTTCCCTGGACCCCTGTCTAGCAGAGTGACTGTCGTGATCCCCGGGGTGAATTTCGTATCTCCCATCCAATCGTCAAGGTTCCTTTTGAAGAGGGCCAAGGAGGCGCTCTGCTTGACATGTATGGGCATTCCAGAGTCTGGGGAGCCTCTGGGTCAGGAACCTATCCCTCCAGCATGTTTTGTTCATCGTGGTTTAGATCCCTGGAGCGTGTGGCTCTGAGGAATTAGGATTTTTTTTAAATGGAGCATGTCCAACAGCTCAGGGTTTGACATGGCCTTGTAAGTTATGAGTTTTAACCTTTATATCCCTCAGAATATGCATGCCCTCACAAATCCTGTCAGTCTAGCAACTTTCCAAGTTAAAAAGAGCAATACTTAAAATCTATCCCTATTTTTTGGGCCATTGTATCCCCAATTTTTAGGTTTTGTCCAGATTTCTTGCACCAAGAGGTTGACATATATGCCTACCTCTCAACTAACCAGTATTTTATAGAATGTCAGGATTTTTGCCTCATATGTTTGGCTTATTAGTCATAAAATTAAATGTCATACAGTTGAGTTTCAGACTTCATTTCCTTTTGAAAATGCACATTACAACAAATGCTGTTACTCTATCACTTTCTAAGTCTATTAGAGCAATATTTATAATCTGTCCCTATTATGGGGGCCTTTGTCCCTCCCATTATTTTATGCTTTGACCAGATTTCTGGTGCTCAGAGGCTGAGAGGTATGGAGGCATGGTGTAGAATGCCATAGTTACGGATTACTTGGTGCATTTTAAGGGGGGATAGGGGGTTCTGCGTTCCCGAGTATGTCCTCCACTGTGCAAGATGACTAGTAACTATAAACTTGTTAGTATTGCAAAAGGGAATAACTAAGAAACTATCAATTTTCTTTAATTTAACATAGGCAATTTATCCTTCAAGGGCAGCAGGCACTGAATTTGTATATGAAACACTGAAATGTACAGTTGCTTGCCAGAAGCAACCTCTACACTTGTTACCAATCTCTTTAATGTGGAATTATTCGGATGAATTTCATTTCTGCAGTGATTTTGCATCTTAACTGACATTGGTGGACTGTAATGGCAAAGGTTTGAGTGGATTTTTATGGTTAAAATATTCTGAATTGCGTAGTTTTTTCATTGTGTCATACCTTTTGTTTCATTGCTACTGGAAAAACATTCAAAACTACATATTTATAACACACTAACAAGTGGTGCTGTATTATACACGGAATGTAATTATCAGGAAGGTGAATCAGAACACATGCATGTATGCATGGCCTAAAAATGTGAACATGGAGCATATGTTTTGAAAATTGTATTTATAACTTGACATTTATTGACCGGAGTAGTCCAACTGAGCTATTGCCCTTTTTCAGCAGAGGTACAAGGAGAAAAGCTCCACAATTATACATAGAAAAATGAGAATGTTACAGAAAGTAGAATAGGTCAATATGAGGCTAGTGAGACTAATGATTCTGGGTTTACTAAGGTCTGTGGTTGGACTATCCTTGTGTAACAGCATTACAATGACTGTTTTCCATGCTGAATAATACTGCATCACCTTGAAATACCAGAAAGTAAGCCAATTAAAGTTGGTAAGCTTTTCTTCATATGCTTGTTACAGAAAAAAAAAAAATTACAATTAAAAAAATGAGTGCACTCAACGAACGTTTCAATGGAGATCGCCGTAGGAGATATCTCCCTTCACTTCATTGTAGTGTGATCTCGGAGTTGGTATATTTATGTAGCGGGTGGTGGGGTGGGGTGCAGGGAGGCTTACCCCCCTGCATAGCGTGTTCAGGTAGTTTTTTTGTTTTTAGTTTGTTTATCTTTTAAGTTCAATGTTTGAAAACTCCACTCGTATGGAGTCGATCATATGAGATTCGATGTTTTCAGACTTTGAACTTATAATATAAACCCTCTCACTAGGCTGAGCAAAGAAAAAGTCAGTCAGTTGCTTATCAGGGGCCAGGATCCACCACATGTACTCAGGTTGTTGGACCACAAGTACCAGTATGACTCAGTCATAGTCCATGTGGGTGTAAATGATCTGAGATGTACCTCCCTAGACAATATGAGGAGGTACATCATGGAGCTGTCAGAATCTGTGGCTCAGGCTGGTATGAGAGCAGCATTTTACCTTCTTCAAGGATGATTTTGTATACATATATATATATATATATATATATAAATATATAACTCCCAAAGTATACCTGTGCAGTTACCATGGCTATAGTCATAAAACTTATATATATATATATATATATATATATATATATATATATACACACACATACATACATACATACACACACACACATATACATATACACATACACACTTTGGAGTGATTAAGTATCATTTTTCTGCATTTCCTTGCTGCCTTCAGCTAATTCCACCTAAAACGCAAATTTTCTAGAGTTTCTGCAATTTAAAAAGCTTGTGTCAGCTACATACTGCACGGCGGTGGTTTTGTCTTTTGAACCTTGCCTAAAAAAGGCACTATGGGGGTGGCAAGAGCCTTGGCCAGAATTTAAAAGCCTAAGGGTGACAGGTGCAAGCAGTCTCTCGTGAAGCAGCGTGGCTTGTCAAATATGTCATCCCTAACAGACATTGGATCCACTTTGAATGACACCAGAAGCTTGGGCATTCTTTAGCTGGTATCCTCAGGGACCTGGGTACCCAGGTTGACAGTGGCCTCTCGTTTGACACTCACGTTGCTAAAGTGGTTCGAAAGACCTTCTACATTGCCCATCTGATCATGAAGGGATTCACATCCAGATCAAGTGAGGTCATTGTTCCCCTGTACTCTTCACTTATCAGACCAATGATAGAGTACAATGCCCCATTCGGGATGTATCTCACCCGACACCTGTAGCAATTGGAGAGACCCCAAAAGTTCCTCACCAAAAGGATAAAGGGACTCCAAAACCTGTCATATACTGCCAGACTGAAGAAACTCCAACTCTATTCAGTTGCATACCGTCTGCTCAGAGGTGACCTGTGCCTGACATACAAGGCCATGACCAACCCGGAATTAATGGACATGCTCCACCTCAAAAAATCCAAATCCACCAGAACCACTAGAGCAAGTGACTTAAACCTTAGCACGGATATAAATAGGACGTGCTGGAGGGATAGATTTATCACCCAGAGACTCCCCATGCTGTGGAATAAAATCCCGGTCCATGTGAGGCAGAGCACCTCGCTGGCTCTGTTCAAGAGAAATCTTGACCGGTGGATGGGAGATCGTAGGTTTACCCCGGGAATCATCTCTGTGTCACTGCTGGACAGAGGCACAACAAACTAATGGGCACATTATTTCTAACATAAGGGGTGGCGTAAGCCACATAACTTTGGGCTAGGCTTATAAATGCCTTAGGGCAGATAGCCTAGTATAAACCTATGAACCTATAAGAATCTAAGTGGCAATTCTCAGATCTGCTCTGAGTTAGTGCAGAATGGCATAAAATACACTGAACCGTCCGATATAGCCAACATCCTGGCAGATGGGTTCAGCACAACCTTCACCCACAAAAGGGCCCATAACCATACCAGAAGAATGTAGAGTCCCTGAAATCACAGACACTCAGGTTAAAACAGCCCTCTCCAGCCAAAAACACAGCATCAATGGGACAGGACTGTGTCCCAGGCTGCGTTCTACATGAGCTCAAAGATGAACTAACCCCTCACCTAAACACACTGTTTAAACTCAGCCTCTCCACAGGCTACATGCCCACACAGTGGCGCACAGCAACGGTTATTCCACTCCACAAAGGTGGAGCCACAACAGACCCTGGGAACTATCGCCCTATAAGCCTGACGAGCTTGGTCTGCAAGCTATGGAGCGCATCATCATAGATCTCATTAACAGAGACATTGGAAACCTCCAACACTGGACCCTACCCAGTTGGGCTTTGTTAAGGGCAGATCATGCCTCCTAAACCTGGTGGACTTCTTTGAGACAGTTACCAAGGCTATAGATGAGGGAAAGGTGGTCCACACAGCCTACCTAGACCTTGCAAAGGCCTTTGACACCATTCCCCACTCAGGTATTATAGACAAGCTCATCAGCCTGAACATAAACCCCTACGTCACGAGATGGGTTGCCAACTGGCTCACTGACAGAACCCACATGGTAAGAGTTGCAGGAGCTAGACTCTAAACCAGTTACAAGTGGCATTCCCCAGGGCTCAGTCCTAGGACCCCTCCTGTTCGGCCTATACTTCTCAGAGGTACAGGCAAGCACAGGAGGACTTATGGCTGACTAAGTTCGCAGACGACTGCAAACTAGGGGCTAAAACTGACTCACCGGCTGACACAGACATCCTCCAAAAGGGTCTCACTGAGACAGATACCTGGTGTCAAAACCATGGCCTCAAGCTAAATGCCAAAAAGTGCTTAGTCATCCCCTTTGGAAAAAACAAAGTACCCACAAACTACTACATAGGTGGTAGTCCCTAAATACAAAAGACGTAATAAGGGATCTGGGGACCCAAGTAGATAGTAACCTCTCCTTTTGATAATCACATTGCCAAATTGGTTAGAAAATCCTTCTATGTGGCCCACCTAATCACAAAAGGGTTTGCATCCAGATCGAAAGAGGTCATTGGGCCCCTCTATGCATCACTCATCAGACCTATCATAGAGTACAATGCCCCTTTTGGGATGTACCTTACAAGACACCTGCAACAACTGGAAAGACCATAGCAGTACCTCACCATGAGGATCACTGGCCTCAAGCAGATGCCCTATGCATCTCGACTGAAGAAACGCCAGCTGTACTCGGTTGCATACCGCCTACTTAGAGGTGATCTCTGCCTGACATACAAGGCCATGTCCAACCCAGAACTGATGGACATGCTCCACCTAAAGAAAACCATATCCCCTCGAGCCACACGCTCTAGGGATCTAAACCTCACCACAACAATAAATAGGACGTGTTGGAGGGATTCCTGTCTCAGAGACTTCCCATGCTCTGGAACAAGATTCCAATCTACATTAGGCAGAGCTCCTCGCTAACCCTCTTAAAGAGGAACCTTGACGAGTGGATGGGAAACAGAAAGTTTACCCCATGGACCACTTCAATGGCTCTGCTGGACAGAGGTACAGGGAACTAATCTAATGTGGCGGCAAAAGCCAACACATTCCGGCTAGGCTTATAATGCTTTTGGGCAGATAGCCTAGTACCTATGAACCTATAATGTGGTGGATCCTGGCCCTTGATAAGCTTCTGACTGTGACTTTCTGTTTACTCAGCCTGGTGACAGTGACATCAGTGTATCTCACTATAGGGACACCACTGACTAGACTGTTGGATTCTGTGGTGGCTTGCCATATGGGGTTAGAAGTAGAGGCAACCTGAGATGTGGCTGTATGGGTTGATGTGGGTGGTGTTTTGAAAGCGTGAATTCAGGGTTGCTGAGGGAGTACACTTTACCAGAGAGGTCTTTGGGATTTAGGTAGTTTACATTTAAACGCCTCATCATATATGGGTCTAAGTTTCTGCTTTAAACTGTGTGTGATCAGTGCAGTGTGTATTACTACTGACAACCTTATTGACATTAGGAGTGCTTTTATGTGACAGCTTTGCCCCCAGTGATATTGTGTAAATACATCTCTCACATACCAGATCAGTTTGTTTAATAATTAGTATCAAAGTAAACTAAACTGCAGTAGTGCAAGAAAGCTACAAGGACTAAGGGGTTAAATGAGTTCATTCCCCTTAAACCCATTTTAAAGTCATGTGATTTGCAGCACTAGGTGCCTGTATAATGTTAAAGAAAAAGGCTATCCACAGGATGATATATCTGAGGCAAAAGATGAGGTTGTCTGATTTAGGGACACTCAATCAAAACCCATACCTAAATTCAGAAGTGGGCCCTGTCAATAACAAGACTGGGAACTTGTTAGGTAAGGCAAAAATGTGCCTCACCTTCTCCAGTAATTCTTCTGCTATATGCAATATTATTAAAAAACACTGGAAAATAATACGATCAGATGCTAAATGTAAGGAGACATTTGAAGTGCCACAATTTACCTTTAAAAATCAGAAATGTCTAAAGAGACTGCTCCGTTATAAATCCATCAGAGTTGTTAATAAACGGAATGAACATTTAGGGAATGCTATTTCAGGGACCTTTCCTTGTCGTAAATGATGTGTTCTTATGTAAGTAATGATGACATGTATGTACACCCTGTGACTGAATACGTCTATGAGCTTAAGGCATATGCTGACTGTAATACAATGAATATTGTGTATTTAGCTTCCTGTGAGCTCTGCAGAATGGTCTATGTGGGCAAGACTAATAGGTGTTTGAGAGATCGGATACGCGAGCATCTTTACAGTATCCGGAGAAATGATAGTAAAAATGCCCTTGCAAAACATGTTACCCAGATGGGAAATAATCATTATTTTAAATTTTCAGTATTTGAGATTTGTCAGCCTAATGTTAGAGGAGGTGATAATAACAAATAGGACTGAATGTCAAGAGGTGAAATGGATGTTACATTTACAAGCTACAAGGGACTAAGGGGTTAAATGAGTTCACTCCCTTAAACCTATTTTAAAGTCACGTGATCTGCAGCACTAGTTGCCTGTATTATTTAAATTGTAACTGCTATTACTGTGTAGATCTGAAGAAGTACTCTATGTACGAAAGCGCTAATCTTTTATTTTATTTTATGTATTGAATCAGTGTGTTTCATTGGATTTATTAAATTTTCTTGCACTACTGCAGTTTGGTTTACTTTGATACAAAATATTTTTTTTCCTGCAACCGGACTTTGCTTCTTTACCTTGTTTTACTTTGTCAAAACTTTTATCCAATTTGGAGCATGGCAGAAAGTGCAAGTATCAGTGTGACTTCCACACCTGAGGCTAACTAGGCAGCCTCTTTTATGGGGCGTTTAGAGCGTTTGCTTATATAGGAAAGGATCCTTTACTGACTGTGGATACTACTACTTCGAATACTTCTGTTCAAGAGACAAGACCTGACAATTACAATGAATTTTTACAAGCATTTCGGTCCATTGAGAATAATCTCTATAGGTTTAAGAGATTACAATGGCAAAGGCTGCATTTCGAAGCTTGTTTGCAACATAGAGTGATACCCAGGGGACTTAGAATTTGCAAAATGCCTACATATGGCAACTCCCTTCCTGACTTGTTAAAGGAATGGCAGATGTACAATCCTGAGGTTAGTTCTGGTTATCTGAAATTATTAAATAAGTATTTCACTCCAACTGAGGAACAGTTACGTAAAAGTATTTCTACTGATGTTTCTAATATTAACAGCAACATGGACTATTCTTGTTACAAACATAAACTTGATCTGTTTTCAGACGTAGATGCTTATGAGAAACGTCTGATTGAAACAAAAAAGAAAAAACTGGTACGTGAGATTTTGCTACCGGGCATATATCTCTTGGTCTGATGAGAAAACAGACAAGGCTCGAGCTATGCACAGGCAGTGAAAAATACTATAGCATCTAACAATTTTAGCTCTACATCTACTAAAGAGCCTGAAAATTCAGATTGCTCTCATGAGCATGCGCAATTGAATCAAGCCAGAATGGCTACATGCTCCATGCTTGAAAGATACTCTTACTTGTTTTTCGGGTTCATCCAGCTTGCCCTTAACAGGAAATGTTCAGTTTGTAATGGAAATGCAGACAACTAACTGTGATGCTGAAAATAACAGCGTGTCTATGTCCAGTACTCTTTTTACGACGGACAGCATCAGAACTATTGAAATCGAAGGAGAGAGGTTGTTCAGCGAGTCAAACTCGTTTCAAAAAGAAGAGGCAGAATTTGGGGACATCAGAAGTAGAACAAGTCGTGTGGAACAAAATACGCAAAACCTAGTGTTCAATCTTTCAACTACAACCTTATTTGTATAACAGTTAAAGGTATTGAACTATGGACTTAATTTTACACCTTCAGGTTATTCTAACTTGATAGATGTGTTAAATGATCTACGATTATTTGTAAGAAATTTATCTTTAAAGCTATGTTATGGTAACAATGCTGGGGGTATGATAGATCTCAAAAAACCAAGCAGTTATGTACCTGTTCACCCCCCTTTAGTCGAAGCATTTTACAAATTGTGTCAAGATGATGTTTAAGAGTACTTTTCAAGTAAAATAAATCATGGTTTTAATAATCTCAGTAGAGCAGAATTTTCTGCCTTAATGGAGTTAATATCATCTGATATACTGTGTTTCAGGCCAGCTGATAAGGGAGGAGGAATAGTGGTCTTTGACACTGTCTATTACACTGATGTTATGTTGAATATGCTTAGTGATGCTGTCAATTACTTGCCACTTACTGAATTACAAGCACAAAGGCTAACAGTAGAAGTGCAGCAATGTACTGAAGACTTGTTAATGGAGGGCACCATTAATAAACAGCTCTATGAATACTTCTTAGTAGAGCATCCCATGGTACCATATATCCATGGACTTCCAAAGCTGCATAAGAACCCCACTAATCCACCCATGCGACCCATTGTATCTGGCAGAGGGTGGGCCACAGAGACACGCTCTATATATGTGGAGAAACAACTTCATCCTGTACTTGATAAAGTTGAACATGTTTTAAAGGACACTAGACAATTTCTGCAAAAGTTAAATGAATGGAAGTTAAAGGGATTTACTAATGATATGTTACTAGTCATTATGGATGTGACGTCACTTTTTACATGTATCCCTAATGATACAGGGGTACTTTGTTAGACATTTTTTGACACAGAATAGTACATATAACATGAATAAGGTTCATCTGATTTGCTCCCTTTTAGAGATTATATTGGAACATAACTTGTTCATGTTTGAAGGCTCCTTTTATTTACAACGAATGGGTGTAGCTATGGGCACGGCTTGTGCCAACAGCTAAGTTAACATGGTCATGACCCAGTGGAAGTCTGATTTTGTTTTTAATGAAAATAATATTTTTTCTAGGTTCATTCTCCATTATGGTTGTTTTGTGGACAATGTGTTTTTTGTTTGGGAGAATGATTATTCTTCCTTATGTGAGTTTGTTGAATATCTTAATAGCAGCACCAGCTTTTTCAAATTTACATTTAGCTCATCTAATGAGATTTCTTCTATGAATGTACAAATTATTATAGCCCCTGATGGCATCGAGACACAGATTTATACTAAATCTTGTAAGACCAACAATATTTTACATGCCAAGAGTATGCATCCAAAATCTGTAAAGAGGAATGTGCTAAAAAGGGCAATTTTATAGATCTGCCCGGCTGCATACAAAGGACAGTTGTATGAATGAATCTTTTGAAGAAATTTCAAATAATTTTAAAGAAAAAGGCTATCCACTGGATGATGTATCCGAGGCACAAGATGAGGTTGTCTCATTTAGGGACACTCTATCAAAACCCTACCTAAATTCAGAAGTGGGCCCTGTCAATAAGACTGGGAACTTGTTAGGTAAGGCAAGAATGTGCCTCACCTTCTCCAATGATTCTTCTGCTATATGCAATATTATTAAAAAACAGTGGAAAATAATATGATCAGATGCTAAATGTAAGGAGACATTGGGTGAAGTGCCACAATTTACCTTTAAAAATCAGAAATGTCTAAAGAGACTGCTCTGTTATAAATCTAACATAGTTGTTAATAATGGGAATGAACATTTAGGGAATGCTGTTTCAGGGACTTTTTCCTTGTTAAATTATGTGTTCTTATGTAAGTAATGATGACATGTATGTGCACCCTGTGACTGAATATGTCTATGAGCTTAAGACATATGATGACTGTAATACAATGAATGCTGTGTATTTTGCTTCCTGTGAGCTCTACAGAATGGTCTATGTGGGCAAGACTAATAGGTGTTTGAGAGATTGGATACATGAGCATCTTTACAGTATCCAGAGAAATGATAGTAAAAATGCCCTTGCAAAACATGTTACCCAGATGGGAAATAATCATTATTCTAAATTTTCAGTATTAGAGATTTGTCAGCCTAATGTTAGAGGAGGTGATAAAACAACTAGGACTGAATGTCAAGAGGTGAAATGGATGTTACTCTTACAAGCTACAGGGACTAAGGGGTTAAATGAGTTCACTCTCCTTAAACCTATTTTAAAGTCACGTGATCTGCAGCACTAGTTGCCTGTATTATTTAAATTGTAACTGCTATTACTGTGTAGATCTGAAGAAGTACTCTTGTTATGTATGAAAGCGCTAATCTTTTATTTTATTTTATGCATTGAAATTAATGCGTTTTATTGGATTTATTAAATTTTCTTTCACTACTGCAGTTTGGTTTACTTTGATACAAAATATTTTTTACCTGCAACCAGACTTTGCTCCTTTACCTTGTTTTACTTTGTTTAATAATTAACTGGTTGTCATTAAAATATGAGGCACTTTCTACCTTGCCTAAGGATGCCCATATCCACCAAGTTGGTAACAGAGGTAGTGGGAAAGTTCATAGCTCTAAGTGCCGAATCCTGTGTAACTCCATAGTAACAGGCCTATTTGTGGAGATGGATTCCCCCACCCTAACTTCATGTGTCCTATCCATGAGCCATTTGACTACCCATCGGGTTATATGGGGAGTTATGTCTAAATTCTTGGGTTTGTGTATAATACCCAAGTGAGATAGTGTGTTGAATGGCTTTACCAAGTCAAGATAGGGAGTATGTACATTTTTGTCCATCATCCATGGCTCAAGTGGCCTCTCAAAGTAGTCCACTGTGTTTAGTAGGTGGAACCTACCCTTGATGAAACCAAACTGGGATGGGTCCAATGTTTGAAGATTTTGTATGTACTTACTAGAGCCATGACTTTTTCCATGGCCTTGTATACAAGACTAGTCTAGCTTATGGGTCCATAGTTCTCTGGGTCTGTTGATGGTTCACCTTTATGTAGAGGGATGACTGTAGCAGTCCTGCATCCCTAGGGATGAAGCCTGTCTGGAGGGTGTGGCTGAATAGACATTCTAGTGGGCCTGAGGGGTCATTTTTCAAACTATAGAAGAGGCATCTCTGGGTGTTATCAGGAGTTATTGCTGTAGTGTGTTTAGCTGTGGAGAGCACAGTGAGGACCCATGCTTTAACAGTGGATAAGTGGTAGAGGGTATTTCCAGGGGGAGTAACAAGTCATCTTCGAGTCATATGGACTCTGTCTTCTACTTGTACCTTATTGCTAACACTTCTGAGTAAAGTTACTGTCATCTACACTTTTATCTTGGACTTTTTTAATGACTTTACCCATTTAAATGTTTCTGCCAAGGCTTTACTCTATGCACTATAAGGGTGAGTGTATGCCTTCAATTATAATTGAAATGTCATGAGATCACAAGAAATTAATGTCTTTTATTGCATTTATATTCTTATACACTAGACAGACTTTTTGTGTTTAATTAGAACTAGCCAGTATAACTTTATACATATACAAATAAGTAAACAGCCACACATTTCATGTGAAATTTTAGTTTAATTTATTTTACAAAATAAATGAAACAAGCAAGCCAACACAGGTTCAATATGAAGTGATAGTTTTATTTACTTGTTTCATAAGTATCATATCTAGGCATAGATATATTGTTGAGGGTCTATATTAGATCACCAAATGCTTAAAAAAGCGAACGGCGATTAATCGACCCTATGTAAGCGGAAGCTTACAATTTCGAACTGTCAGAACAGCGATTCATCACTGTTCCAACAAAAAAAAAACACTTTAAAGATTACATTAAGTGGGGGGCTGTGCCCCCATCCCTCTACTTAAATATACCAACTCTAAGCCCGCACTACAGTGCCAAAAATGGCAAAGTAATGAAGCAGCCAAGCAAATTCTTTCCCAGGGAAAGAATTCACTTAACAGCCGCTTCGATATTTTGCCATTTCAGTCTTTTGAGTTCGACCAAGATGCATCCGAAAGAATGCATCTTCGGTCTTCTAATAGGGAACCTTTTTTGATGTAATGTAACAGCGGTTTACAGTGAAACAATGTAAACTGCAAGTATGATATTTTGTTGCGAAGAGACAATTTGCTGCTGAATCATGCACTGAAAGACATCTATAATACACACTCAGTTTAAGGAACACCATTGCACATAAAATTAACAAAATAAAAATGGAGCGATCCTTCTATACTTACACTATATTTAAGCAATAACCGATGACGTGGTGTAGTACATTGAAGATTTATCCACGGATGGAGTGGTTTAATCACAAGGGTGAAGCCCGAGTGATTAAATAAAGCCAACCGTGGGTAAATCTCAATATACCACAACCATGGAGTCGGTTATTGCTATTATACAGTGACATTACTTAAGAAAAAAATACTTACTTAAGAAAAAAATACTTACTTAAATAATGTCTTTGTATAACAGTGCGTTACTGTTCCTCCACAGCTGGTGGTATACGGATTCCTTCTGTTGATGTACTGACCGTGCATATGGAACTTGCATTCCCACACATACCCAGTACAGCAATGCTTTGTAACGGAAGCAATGGAGAAAATAAAGTCTCCACTGCTTCGTTTTTTTTTTTTTTTTTTTTTTTTTTTTAATTTGGTAAAAAAAAAAAAAAAAAAAAAAGTTTCGGACAATTTATACCTTTGGTCGAACGTTGATATATTGGGGGATTTACAACAGGCACACTGGTTGGGCTGGCCAATCAATGTGTACATTTTAAAATATTAATGGGGAGTCATTGTTTAAACAGTTTATTTATAGGTGTACATTTCACATATGTACATACAAATATTTTAGACATGAGCAATAATGCCATTCTTCAGTGCTAGAATACATTTTTGCATTTTACTACATGGTTTTGTAGTTTCCTGAAGTTTTCCATTGTGAGCAGAACTACTGCTACGTTTGGACAACAGTTGCTGTAATTTGTGAAGTGAGAAGGAGTGAATAGAACAGTGGTTGTATCAGGTTATGTCCTCAGATCCAACCGTAGAGGTACCTCACCCTTTTCAAGAAGAATACCTCACCCTTTTCAAGAAGAATCCATCTCCTTTCTGGGAGTAAGTGATATTTTGGGGTCCCAGGCAGGCTCCCAGAGGACTATGGAAGAATATCTCAATGGGACATTGCACACATCTAACTCTGAAGAACCGTTCCATAAACCAAGGAACTGGTCTTATTTTGGATGTATTAATTACAGAAAGAACTAAAAAAGAGCAAGTGACTCTTGTCGCTGTGGGCCAAACTTTGGGTGCAATTTCTCCTGACAAAAGAGAAATATGTGACGAATTTGAAAAATTGTTGGAGATAGAAACAAGGACATATTTAAATAAGAAATATATACCTTAAAATTACCGCAAGGGGGCTGAGGTTCCTCAAGAACCCTAGTTTACCGTTTGACTTAAATTGTCCCATAGAAAACCAGTTTAGGGAGAGATGGAATGCTTCTCATAGATGTGTGACCAAATGGTTGCACATTCTAACAGAAAGGAACCAAAGTCAAACATAAAAAAAAAACCTAAAGCAAGAACTGTATTCTTTGTCACATACTTTAAGTTCTTCTCCAAGCAGTTCAAATGTGAATATTTTCCTTGAAAAAATTAAAAAGCTGTCTGCTTTACAAATGGAATTGACTGAATATAAGAAAGGAAAGTTAACCAGAGAGGTCATTGATTATGAGCCTCCCATTAACCAATCGGAAGATGAAGAAACAGAGATGTCATCACGTAAGCTTTAAAGGAGCTTCCTCAGCTTCCATTGCGTTGTAGGGGACCAGCTACTGTGCGACGGATGAAAATGAAGAGTTTCCTGAACTACCACAACCTCAATGACCAGAAGAACATAGGAGGCAGTTTCGGAGCGAGGAGAGTCATAATTAACATCAACAGAGCCGTAAAAGGAGCCGAAACTACACCTTTAATGAACCGTATGCAAACGAGAACCAGAGAAGAGACTTGGGACAGGGTAACCGACAGCAATACAATAAAAAGTTTAGAAGATAGTGTAACTGAGGTATATACTATTACTAATATTGTGTTGAATTTATCAAATTGTATTCTGACTGAGGAACAAGTAACGGTTTTATATTTAGTTTGTTCCTACGGTTATACCAAGGGCACATGTAGTTAAACAGGAAGATTTCAGGTTTATTTGCAAACTACACTTATTTTGCTATGCAAAAATGTGGAAGAGTAGATGTGAATATGATATGCAAACATACAGTGATTCATATGAAAACTTTTATTCATACGAGGATAAACTGTATGTTGAGTTAAGCAACAAAGATTTAAATGCATATTGTAAAGTGGATGTTTCTGATATTCCTAATTCAAACACATTTATTCCTCCTTTTTTTTACATGTCAGTCGGGCACCATGACAGGTTTTGGGGGTGATAGTGAAGAAACTTTGAAAAATAAAAAGCACATACAGTATAATTTAACTTTCAAAGAATGGCAAGCATTAAAGGAGTTACAAAATAGGAAGGATTTAATAATTAAACCAGCCGATAAAGGCAACAAAATAGTAGTAATGAATGTAGTCCAATATTACAAAATGTGTATGGAACATTTGGAAAATAAAGTATATGAAAAAAGGTACCATAGAGGTGCATGAACAGGCTTTAACTAAATTTGAAATAACGTTGGACGAATATGTTAGATTGGGATAATTTACCAAAAAATATGTTAAAAACAGGTTGTTTGATAGAAATAGTGAGAAAGCTATATTTTTTTGCTATCCAAAGCTACATAAGAGATTAACTGACCCCCCCCCCCCGGTAGACCTATAATTTCAGCATGCAAATAATTTTCTTCATAACTTAGGTTTAGTACTACACAATATATTACTACCATATGTTCAAAAATCTCCTGTATATACAGGATAGTCCTGATTTTCTCAAAAAGATATCCCCTTTAGTTTGAAATGAAAAAAAGTATTGGTTGGTAAGAGCTTGTACACCTCCATTAGACAGGAGGATGGGTTGAAAGGTATAAAATACTTCCTGGGTGATACTCGCTTCACACATTTTGTTTTGGAAATAGTTGAATTTTGTTTAAAGAATAATTATTTTTATTTTGATAATCAATATGTATAGACAGAAACAAGGCACGGCAATGGGGGCAGCATTTGCCCCCATGTATGCCAATATGTTTATGTCATTTTTTGAAGTTACATTTTATGGAAATTAGATTTTTATGAAAAAATATGTTAATTTTTATTTTTGTTACATTGATGATTTAATTTTTGTGTGTGAAGAAGGCTGGAATGAAATAGAAAGATTTGTTAAGTGAATTACATAAAAATCATTTCGGCCTTTCTTTTGATGGTTTACAGAACAGTAGAAAAGTGGTTTATTTGGATTTAAATTTGGAAGGTAAGGAGAATGGTAATGTTATAACCAACATACACAGGAAGTCTGAGGATGGTAGTCAATATCTTTATGCAAGTAGCTGTCACCTTCCTCATATCATGGATGCTTTGCCATATGGGGAATTATATGGGTTATCTAAGTTATGTAATGATGAAGTTAATTTAGAAAATGAAATGGAACAAATGGTGAACATGTTTAAAAGAAGGGGATAGGATTTAAAGTCTATAGAGACAGCTAAAAATGAAGTATTAGAGGGAAGATATGGAAACAGAAGGAAGAAAATAAGGACAGTAGATTGTCGAAGTAATATTGTGAAAGATCAAGAAACAAAGTATTCCATATATTATGTCTCCATTTATAATATTAAGAGTGGGGCATTAGTGGACATGATTAAATATTGCTGGGAATATCTGTTGCAGAATAAAAATTTGTCCACTATTTTGCCAAAAGCCATATTTCTCATTTAAGAGAGGTAAAAATATAAGGGCAAAACAGATGATGCTGATTCTGAGAAAGTGACGGCACAGCATCTCCCTAAGGTCTACTCCGAGGCGAACTTGAACCAGTCTTTTTGATGTGGTGGTAAAGCATCCTTGAGATCTACAGAGCACATCCAATCGCGCGTTTCGAGAAACGGAAGTATCGACTGAAGTGTGACCATCTGGAACTTTTCCTTTTTGACAAAGGTGTTTAGTTTGCCGAAGTCTAAGATGGGCCTCCAGCCCCCTGTTTTCTTTGGGACTAAAAATAACCTGGAGTAAGTTCCGGATCCTATCTGGTCCACCAGGACTGGTTGGATGACTCTTTTCTAGCAGCCTTTGAATTTCTATGGCTGCTAGATTCCGCATACTGGGTGGAATGTCTGGGATTCTTGTACAAATGGAAGGGGATTCTGAAAAGGGAATGATGTAACCTCTGGTAACTATGCTTTTACACTATCAACCTGTGTTCCAAGTTGGGCATAACCTTAAATTTCAAAAAATCTGCTTTATTGCCATCGCAGCGTATTTCCTTTATAGGAGCATATCTAGACACCAGCACAACCCTGGTCAGATTGCCTCAAGATAGAGTAATATCTTTACGAAAGTGTCCCATTTGTTAATGGAAAGGAAAGTTCTTGCGTTCCAGGTTCTGAAGCGGTTAGGCACCATGGCAGCGACACTCATAGCAGTTCCTCTGGGACGAATGCACATGAGGATACTCCAATGGTTACTATTCACACAGTGGTCTTATCAACAGCTTCCAATGTCACACAAGATTCTTCTGAAAAATGCTTGTAAAAAGGACCTTCTTTGGTGGTTGAACAGCCACCAAGTTACTGTAGGTCGTCCATTTGTACTTCCCCCCTCCCACAGCCACAGTGACCATGGATGCATCCCTGATAGGGTGGGGGGGGGGCTGTTTCAGGGAAGAACTGTCCAAGCCACTTGGTCAGACATGGAATCTCATTTGCACATCAATGTCCTAGAGTTGAGTGGTGTTTCTAGCGTTGCAACACTTTCACCACTCTCTACCTCGGGAGATGATTGCAATACAGACAGACAACATGTCAGTAGTCTGGTACATCAACAAGCAAGGGGGAACCAAGTCTTGCCGCTTATGCCGAGAGGCCCTGAGAATTTGGCAGTGGGCTGTATCCACCAGGCGCTTTCTGTTAGCAACGCACATCCCCGTTCATCCAACGTGGTAGCGGACAAACTGAGCAGAGCCATTCTGTTGCCTCACAAGTGGTCCCTCAAAGAACGAGTGACGAAAATGATATTCCGCAGATGGGGCCAGCCTTGCTGCGACCTTTTTGCATCGCCGATGAATGCCAAATGCAGAAGCTACTTTGCCCTGTACTCTCCACCGGGGGACAGCCCAAGGGACTCACACTCGTACACAATTGACCCTCGGGTCTCCTTTATGCATTTCCTCCAATCCCGCTGATCCCCACATTCTTACAGAAAGCCAAAAGCTTGGGAAGGACTGTTATTCTGATAGCCCCGTTTTGACCTCTGCAGATATGGTTCCCCTTCCAACAGCAATACCAAGTGGAAGAACCTTGGGTTCTGGACCCAGTGCCAGACCTTCTGACTCATTCGTCGGGAGTTCTTCATCCCTCTCTTGTCTCCCTCAAACTGACAGCTTGGCTGCTGCACTTCCCAACCTAGCCAGGTCACATGATTTGCCTCCCGCGGTTCAACATATTCTAGTTTCTCCTCATAAAGTCTCCACCAGGAAACTGCAAATGGAAGCGATTTGTTCATTGGGCTTCTCAGCATTGTATTGATCCCTATGTCACCCCTATTCATAGTATTCTAGAATTCTTGACTTTGCACTTCCACGATGGTGCGGCAGCTTCTACAATAAGGGTTCAATTGGCTGCCATATCTAACTTCCGTGTGGGATGTAGTGGTTCTAACATTATGTCCCACAGATTATGTAAAGCCTTTTTGAAAGGAACTCCTCACCTTAGGCCACCTATCAGACATCTTGTTACTCTCTGGAATCTAAATTTGGTACTATCTCAACTCATGCTTCCCCCTTTTTCATCTTGTCCTTTTGAAGTTCCTTTCTTGGAAGACAATTTTCCTCGTGGCTATTACTTCGGCGCGTAGAGTTTCTGAACTACAGACACTTTCTATCTGGCCTCCATAGCTGGTCTTTTACCCTGACAGAGTGTCTTTAAGAGCAAGATGCAATTCATAGCCAGGCATCATAGGGCTTGCCAGGGAACTGCTCCCTGTCACCCTGGTTCTGCAGTCCCCTCTGCCGCCGGAGTGGCGTCTACCATTATAACCCCCTCCTCTGCCCCTGGAGGAGGGTTCACTATGTGTGTTCTGGAAAGCTCCTTGGGACTTTCGGAACCATATTTTTCCACCTTTCTGCCCTTTGGGGTATGGTCTAGTGGGGGTGGAAAAATGGACTCCTATAGAGTCTTTCCTTCCTGCTCACACCTAGTGAGTGTCTCCTTGACTTAAGGCCCAAACAAGGAGTGTCTCCTTGACTTAAGGCCCAAACAAGGAAGAGCCATTGAATGGGGTATTAACAAAGGAAGACTTGAAGGCTTCCGCAAAGGAGCATAAGCACATCCAGCATTGTCTCCGGAGAGCTATCGCTGAACCTGCTGCCCAGCTCGATCCATCAGCTGCATCAGAAATGAGCCACATGGACGAGTTCACAATAGAATTAAGGGTGTTAAGCTGTGCCGTCACTTTCTCAGAAACACCATCATCTGTTTTGCCCTGTAGAGTATCTCCAAGCTCTTTGAGGAGATCTCTAAGACTGGTAAAGTGGGTTAAATAGTTAAACAATCTCATTGCAAATGTCACAAAACTAAAGATGCATTTCCCATATCTGTCCATCGTCCTAGAGTCTTTATTAGGAGGATGAACAGAAGAAGAGATTTCGGACATCTCTTTCTTGGTGGCCGCCGCCGCCACCACCATGGCATCAATGGGGACTCCCTTCGTAAGAAAAGACCTGCCTTGAGGGGAGGTGATAAATTTGTTGGGCCGCCGAGGGACCAGTTCCATGGAATCAGGAGATTCCCACACCCTTCGAGTGACCAAGTCCATTAATTTGTCAAAGGGCGGAGTAACCCAGGAGGTGGAATGTTGAGACCCAAAGGCCTTCAGGAGCACCGACTCATCCTCAGTAGGGGTAAGAGACTGCCATTTACCCCTCTGCCTTAATATTTCCAGGATGTCTGCAAATGAGACATCCTCAGAGGAGGACCATGGGGACCCTTCTGATTCCTCTAAGTCGATGTCTGATTTTAAAGATTCCTGAGGGGAATCCAAATCCTCTTGCACACTCTCTTTCTAGGGACTTCATCAGTGGGGGTGTCTGGTGAAGTCTCAGTCAAGCAGCGGTCACCCAATGGGGTTACCTGAGGCTCTAGGTCTTGACGCTTGGTAGGAACCTGTGGTGTAGGGACAGAACGCGGCCTTTAGGGGAGGAAGAGGAAATATCTGAAGAGGTAAGGGTCTTTGTAGACATGACCCTCCTCATGGCATCGAAGGCACCGGTTTCCCGACCTAAGGAGTCCACCGGTTCCGAAGAAGACGGCAACCTCCCAGGGGTCAAGACCACGGGCTCTGAAGCAGAGGATGGAGCTGAGCTGATCTGCGCCAAAGCCCCGAGAGGGAGCAGTTAGACTCTCTCCCCCAGAACCAGTGAGAGAGTGTCGGATCAGAGACTCTTTGATCGGAACCCAAGAAGTCAAGGTCGACGTGGCGAAGGGCACTGGAAAAGGCCTCTGCTCCGAGGGTTCCACCACTATCAGATCCTCTCTTTCTGGCTCTGAAGGCTGGCCTCGGAGGAGTAAAAATCATGTTGGGGGGGGGTGTAGGCTTCGAAGTCAGTTGGGACAAAGCCGAAAGCAATTTGACCAGGGCCAGGGTTCTCCAAAAGCCTCTGCACCACGCGGTCCATATCTATGTCCAAAAGGGTCCCAGAAGAACGAGTCGAAGGAGCCGAAGAAGCCACAGACCTAAGGATCAGGGATTTTAAAACTTCCGACACCAGCTCCAACACTGTGATTTGGCTCCGAGGTAAGAGTTCGGTACACAGCTCCGAAGGCTGAGGAGCCAGCGACAGAGTCTTCCTAGAGGTGCTCGGAGCAGAGGACCTGTGCTCAGATGACACCTTAGAAGACTTCGACCCCTTTGAGGACTTGGAGGTCTGGTCAGTCTTGTCTAGCACTTCTTGAAAGTCTGGCTTCAACAGCCCTCTATCCACCAATTTCCTTTGCCTTTCTAACAAAACCCTGCCACTGAAGGAGTGGCAGATAGAGCAATCCTCTTGCAAATGTATTGGACCCAAGCAGTACACACAAGAAATGTGGTTATCGGTGATGGACATCTTCTGTCCACAGTCACACCTCTTAAATCCTGATTTTTTTGTTTCTCAGACATGATACCAAAGAAACACACACAAATATCAGATCCCTGATAAAAAGTAATGTCAATAATCTGCCAAGATACTCCTAGAATGTTCAGATCCCTGAACCACAAACTAACTAAAAGTAGTATATATAAAGGTCTTGTCACAATAACATTCAGATACAACAAATCTAATAGCACCAACAAGTTATGAACAAGGAGGTGATGGGGAAATAAATATGAGAGCCCTGTCAAGTAAAACGCAACTAAGGAAAGGCCAAAGGCCTAGGAGCAACCGCTCCAATTTAGAAAGACAAAAAAAAAATATTATACAGTTAACTCACTGAAATAACAAACACGAATATTAATAGTCTCACATATACAAGATCCCTGATAGAAGAATATATATTTAGTTATTTAGCTAAGAAGAAAAAAGGTTACTGGCCCGAGCTTCCTCCGCAGATCGTGCAATCCATTGCAGCAGCTAACTAGATCTGGGGTTGATAGGAGAGCACCATGGGATAGGGACTGTGCCTCAAGCTACTCAAAGATCTTGAGCTTGGAAAGCGGCCGACTCGGAGCCGATGGATCGGCTCCGAACCCACATGTAAGAATAAACAGCGAGATTGAACAACTTCACATCTGCTCCTTCTTAAGTGCTAGTCTATGATGAAACAGTGTGAGTAGGATTCTGTGTTGTAGGTGCAGTGTTTGGTAATGTTGCAGGCATTGTACTACATTCCATTCTGTGGTCCCTGTGGTTGGAGCCAGCCACTGGTTCTTCACCTCCTGATCAGTCATATGTTGATCCTATTTGTCCTTAGGATACTCTTATTTTAACCAGGTAAATGCTCCACATATTTAATTTACTTAAAACAGCTTTTAAACTTACATGTGAAATTGTGATTTCATTTCTTTAAAAAAATAAACAAGCAAGCAGACACACGTCTCATGTGAAGTCATGGTTTTATTTATTTTACTATTTTGCAATTAATGACTTATTTAGGCATACATTGCTATTTTGAATAATGTAACAGTTGTACAGAGAAACAGTGTAAATTGTAATGGAGAGCAAATGTGATATTTTGTTGCAAACATACAGCTGATCAATCATGTAAATTCAAGATGTCTGTAATATACACTCATTAGCTTAAATTATACAATTATACCTAAAAATAAAACAAATAAAAATGGAGGCATCCTTGCATATGTAACATAGCCACTTGATTACAAAAGGATATGGCAAATGTAGTTCAAGATGGTGGTTTACTTAGCTAAATGCCAGTTTTGCCCATGTTTTTACGTGGGTAGAACAATTCGTAGATGGAGAGATAGAATTTATGAACATGTTTACAATATAAGTAAATTTAAACAAGGAAATGCACTAGCTAAGCATGTTTCTGAATATCCCACCCATATATTTAAATTCTGGATCTTGGATCAGTTAGTGCCAAATATGAGAGGGGGACCAATAGAAGTAGAACTAGAAAGGTTAGAATTATTATGGCAGATTAGATTATATGCATATAACCTGCCGGGCCTTAATGACATGTGTTCCATTATGTCTATATTAAAACTAAAGAGTCTTCGTAGATATAAGAATTAGTATAGGGCATAATTGTATATTTTACTTAATAGCAGATGATAGATCTGGTAACTTATTTTACATTATACATGAAATATTTAAAATTGTCGTTGCTGCTTGAATAAGACTGGCTTATGTATGTATGTAACAGTATGCCTTTTAACAGTTCATTGTTAAAGACATTTTTAAATGTGAAGTTATTCAATTTTAAAATAACTTCTGTGTTTTATTTAATTAATTAGGATAATTGTATTTTATAACAGAAAGTTTTCTGAATGTTATATACTTTTTGAATAAGGTATGTCACTTTAAAGTTTTGTATCTCTGATATATCAGCTGATCTATTTATTAGCTTATTTAAAAGTAACAGTTCACTTGTTATCTTATCTGATGAAGTTCGTGCATTAAACCGGACGAAAAGCGCTTCAGTTAATAAACAAATTATTTTCAACTACGTCTTCCATATCCTTTTGTGATTTTCGGAAGTTTTGAGACTGTGTTTGTTTTGTTCAAATAGCCACTTGATTAATCAGCTTATTTATATTTTCACATTTTACATATATGTACATACAAATATTTTAGGCATGGACAATAATGCCCTTGCAAATGTACCAGAACACTCATTTCCATACAAGTGAAGAAACACATTCTTAAATTCTGAAGTAGTGCTTGCTTTAAAATAATTAGAAATGTTATCTATAAAGTGGTGACCGGGGAAAGTAGTTAGGCAGCATAGGATGGTGGTTTGTAAGATGTCGTTGGTGATCAAGAAGAGGAGGAGGAGTGTGAGGGCAGCACCAAGGATCAAATGGTGGAAATTAATTGTGAGGTGGAGTTCAGGGAAGAGTTAAGACAGGCACTGGGTGGCAGTGAAGAGTTACCAAACAGCTGGGTAACTGCAGCAGAGATAGTAAGGGAGACGGCTAGAAAGGTGCTTGGTATGACATCTGGACAGAAGGACGACAAGGAGACATGGTGGTGGAATGAGGAAGTACAGGAGAGTATACAGAGAAAGAGGTTGGCAAAGAAGAAGTGGGATTGTCAGAGAGATTAAGAAAGTAGACAGGAGTATAAGGAGAGGAGGTGCATGGCAAAGAGAGAGGTGGCAAAGGCTAAGGATAAGGCAATATGAAGAGTTGTATAAAAGGCTGGACACTAAGGAGGGAGAAAAGGACCTGTACCGATTGGCTAGACAGAGGGACACAGCTAGGAAAGACATGCAGCAGGTAAAGGTGATAAAGGATAATGAGGGAAACATACTTACAAGCGAGGAGAGTGTGTTGAGCAGATGGAAAGAGTACTTTGAGGGGTTGATGAATGAAGAGAATTAGAGGGAGAGAAGGTTGGATGAAGTGGGGATAGTGAATCATGAAGTGCAATAGATTAGCAAGGAGGAAGTAAGGATAGCTAAGAAGAGGATGAAGAATGGAAATGCTGTTGGTCCAGATGACATACCTGTAGAAGCATGGAGGTATTTAGGTGAAATGGCAGTGGAGTTTTTAACCAGATTGTTTAATGAAATTTTGGAAAGTGAGAGGATGCCTGAGGAATGGAGAAAGTGTTTTGGTACCGATTTTTTAAGAATAAGGGTGATGTGCAGAGCTGTAGTAACTACAGAAGGATTAAATTGGTCAGTCACAGCATGAAGTTATGGGAAAGAGTAGTGGAAGCTAGGTTAAGAAGGGACGTGATGATTAGTAATCAGTAGTATGGTTTCATGCCGGGAAAGAGCACTACAGATGTGATGTTTGCTCTGAGAGTGTTGATGGAGAAGTACAGAGAAGGTCAGAAGGAGTTGCATTGTGTTTTTGTAGACTTAGAGAAAGCATATGACAGGGTGCCTAGAGAGGAGTTGTGGTACTGTATGAGGAAGTCGGGAGTGTCAGAAGTATGTAAGAGTGGTACAGGATATGGACAGGATATGGGGTAGTGCGACAGCAGTGAGGTCTGCAGTGGGAGTGACAGATGCATTTAAGGTGGAGGTGGGATTACATCAAGGATCAGCTGTGAGGCCTTTCTTATTTGCAATGGTGATGGACACGTTGACATACGAGATCAGACAGAAGTCCCCGTGGACTATGATGTTTTCAGATGACATTGTGATCTGTAGTGAGAGTAGGGAACAGGCGGAGGAGACCCTGGAGAGATGGAGATATGCTCTAGAGAGAAGAGGAATGAAGGTCAGCAGGACTAAGACAGAATACATGTGTGTGAATGAGAGGGAGGATAGAGGAATGTTGAGGATGCAAGGAGTAGAGGTGGTGAAGGTGGATGAGTTTAAATACTTGGGATCAATAGTTCAGAGTAATGGTGTGTGTGGAAGAGAGGTGAAGAAGAGAGTACAGGCAGGATGGAGTGGGTGGAGAAGAGTGTCTGGAGTGATTTGTGACAGACGAGTACCAGTAAGAGTGAAAGGGAAGGTCTACAAGAGAGTAGTGAGACCAGTTATGTTATATGGGTTGGAGACAGTGGCACACCAGTTATGTTATATGGGTTGGAGACAGTGGCACCGACAAAAAAGGCAGGAGTTAGAGCTGGATGTGGCAGAGTTAAAGATGTTAAGATTTGCATTGGGTGTGATGAGGGTGGACAGGATTAGGAATATGTATATTAGAGGGTCAGCCCAGGTTGGAAGGTTTGGAGATAAAGCAAGAGAGGCAAGATTATATTGGTCTGGACATGTGCTGAGGAGGGATGGCGAGTATATTGGGAAAAAGATGCTAAGGATGAAGCTACCAGGTAACAGGAAAAGAGGAAGGCTTAAGATAAGGTTTATGGCTGTGGTGAGAGAGGACATGAAGGTGGTTGGTGTGACAGAGCAAGATGCAGAGGACAGGAAGAAATGGAAAAGGATGATCCACTGTGGCAACCCCAAATGAAAGAAGATGATGATCCATGTGTCAGCTACTCTTACAGAGTTCCAATTACTACATTCCTACATCATAGCCTACACAGATTGTCTGATTCTTTATTAGCCCTTGATAACTCTAAACATTCCTAGAGGTAGTGGTCTCTAATTACTCTCTACTTTAAGTCTCCACTTAAATATCAATATGAGATGGAGTAAAAAGTTCAATATTTTAATCTGTTGTAATGGCTTAAACTTTTAGATCCACGAATGCCCTTGGTATATTTTCTATGTGCTTTTTCCAATACAATTAAGCTAATTTGTATAATAAGATTTATAAATTATTATCCCGTACTCTACTTTGGGTCCAGTGTAACTTACAATCCATCATATATGATTTCCTAGACTTAATATAAATCAGATTTAAAAATGGTTGTTAACCAATTTGCTGATATGATCAGGAAAAAAAAACCTCCTCAAAAATGGATTTAACCATGCACCCCAGTTCTTGAATGAATCTGCATTTTAAATCACTGTGTGCTCTCTCAAATCTCATAGGCTTTGCTGTTGATAAATTTATCAGCATATTATTCTCCTGTTCCCAAATGGTTTGAAGTACTCAAGTTATGTCATCATATCTGTGCCAAATGTAAGATGTTTATCTATTTGGTTAACTGCATGCAGACAATAGAGCACTACAAATGGAAAAGATAGATCAGAAAGACTCAAGGTAAAGAGGCACAAGCCCAAGTGATAGGACACACTGTAACCTAGAGATTCACCTGTCCAGTTAGTGTGTCTTTGCCATGTCCTATTTGTAAGCCATGCAGCTGTCCATCTTATCAAAATTACATCAGTAAATAGCTGTTCGAATGTAATGATCACTGTTTTGTGTATGATCTTATCAAAGGCTGACATTAAGCCTATACAAGTTAAACCACAGCACAATTTGCCATTTGTAACTGTTGTTGCATTATTACAGAGCATCATGTTGCAAGTAGTTATATATCTATTTTCAGTACATGCATGCTTACATAGAGTTTCAAGTCTTAGTATTTTCAATGCCAATGATACATTGTGTAAAATAACCTTCTCCATTACTTTTCCATAAAAACAAAGTAAAGTTATGGATCACTGTGACTCTGGGGTTGTCCTGTTCCCCTTAAACATGGGTGGAACAAGTGCAGATCTCCAGTCCTGTGGAATCTCCTCATACTTTAAAGGGGCACTAGCTCAGATTTTTTGCTAGAGGAGTTTGTTTACATTTTAGTACTCTAAGTTACATGTTCAGCTAGAAGCAAGGTTTTCAGAGACTTTTTAGCATACTGCAGTTTAGATTACACAAACCCTCAGTGGGGGTTGTTAGGTGAAGTGCTTAGAACTTACAGTTGCAGCCACTTTGTCCTTTTGTTTTCCTTCTCCCACTCTAGATTAGCTGAATGACTGGATTTTACATAGGTAGAGATGCTATCTTGTCACACATAGACCTGGAGCCTCTTTAGCAATGAAGTGATAGCTACTTTACTATGTACTTGTTGAAAAACTGCGTCTAATAGGTATTCAAGCCTAGGCAATAGTATTTTTCATGCTTGTTGCTACAAATCTTTTCCCCTCCACTAATAATTATTTTTCATACAGTTTGTTATTAGTGTTGCTTGTTAGTGTGTGTGTGTGTGTGTGTGTGTGTGTGTGTGTGTGTGTGTGTGTGTGTGTGTGTGTGTGTGTGTGTGTGTGATGATGTGTGCTTTTATAATCATACAGATTGCAAAGAAACATGTTGCCAAACAAATGTCCAAATATTGTAAAATAAAATATTTTGCATATTTTCTCTATTAAAAAAAAAAAAAAAAAAAAAAAAAAAAATATATATATACTTTTTTATTATTTCTTTGTACAAATACATTAGGACATTTTTCTCCTTGTTTGCTACTATCATAGTTGTAAATTGCATATATTGCCTAACTTTTTTTTTAAATTCTAATCTTGTATGGTCTATTCTGTATTAACAATGTAATATTCCATTGGAGCTTTTCTCCCCGGGCCTCTACTGAAAATGGACATATATCCAGTTAGACTAGCCCGGTCAACAAATGTAAAATAAATAAATAAATAAATAAATAAATAAAATGTCATGCAGCTTTGGAACTGAATGTAATCACTGCTCTAAAAGTATTTTCTCATTAGCTGATGCAGTATGTTGTCCTTCAGAAATCACACCATAACTATTTGTCTAATAGTGATTCCATCCTACTAGATTTCTTTTCGCACTTTTCTCTATCATTCATTGTGGAAAAATGTTTTCAACTTTTACATCTTTCCTGCCTGTTTGACTGCAGTACAGTTAATTTACACGGATTAGCATTTGAAAGCTGAAGCAAATGCAGTCTATACATTTCACCATATAATTTGCAGTACCATTTCTAGTACATTAAAGTAGGTAACTACAGGGCTACTTTTACTAAGGCAGTAAAAATTAAGTGCTGCAACCAAAATCTCATGCCATCGATAACCCTATATTTCGACACGTTACAATAGCTACTTTTCTATGTATGTATGTAACACAATCTACGTTTATATTCATGTGGTTTGAAAATAACAGCCTCTTTGTGTGTTACTGACAGACTTCAAATTCTAGGCATTCTTGAATGTCTATAAATTTCAGATATGATACATATCTGATAATGGAGATCGCAGTTCACAGACCTATTAATCACGCCTGTACATAGGCTACATGGTAGCATCACATAACACAGTGTTTAGTTCAGAGAAGTGACAAAACCTTAAAACTTATACAGATGCAGTACTGTCATCCTGGAAGACTTACCAGGACATGAATGAGCAACAATATTTACACGAGGCCTGCTAGTACACTTCTGAATGACCCAAACCATAAAAACACACCCCAGCCCTGAATGAGAGATATTCTACTCACACAAAATGTACTGTCTAGACAGCTAGACTGCAGATATCATGCCAGTGACGGAAAGTACAATTGTGTACACTTACCATAAATGTAGATGTTTGAGTGGATTCACTGTTGCAGTCATTATACATTTGGGATAATCTGCTGGCAGGTTGCCCTCAGTTGGCCTGAATAACAAAGTCTTGCATCCTGCGTCGATTGCAGTCTCCTCTTCCATGACGTCAGGTGTATAAAACATGCAGCCGATGCCATTTTAATCAGTTTTTCTTGCCCCAGATGTCAGGTGCTCCCCAAATGGGGAGCAAATATATAGCGTGTATTTTAGAGCACAAAAACTTTACCTTCAACTAAAAGCAAATACACCACAAAGGCTTTTGAGCATAGTGAAGGAAAGAAGAGGTATAATAGAGAAGAAAGGGTGCTGGCAGGTGGGTAATCCGGACTGCAACAGTGAATACACTCTAACATCTACAATTATGGTAAGTGTACACAACTGTACTATGTTCTTCGTGTTTCACTGTTGCAGTCATTACATTTGGGTAGAATCCCAAAGCTATGGATAGGAGGATGGAATTAAACAGCATTAGGAGCAGCTATAATGCCCTGCAGAACAGCAGTGGCAAAGCCTGCCCTGGATTTAGAAAAGAGAGGTAAATGGTAATGTTTTGTGAACATATGAACTGAGCTCAAAGTAGCAGCTTCTAGAATGTCTCTGGTAGGAACCCCTCCGAAAAAGGTTGCAGAAGTAGAAGCAGCCCTGGTGGAATGGGATCGGATCCCCTTGGGCACAGGTTGACCATGGTGGATGTAGCAGAAACAAATACAATGGCTTATCCATTTGGAAATAGTCTGCTTTGATATAGCCTTCCCCTCTGTTTCTGCAGCAAATGCCACCAGTAGTTGCTCAGACTTTCTTAGAGATTTTGTCCTGTTGAAGTAGAATCTTAGTTGTCTGTGCAAATCCAATGAATGCAGAATTCGCTCCCCCTTGTTCTGTGGATTTGGGAAAAAAGTTGGCACGTGAATGGTCTGGTTAAGAGCCACACTGGATACCACATTAGGCATAAAAGAAGGACTGGTCCTGAGGGCCATCTGTCCGGGTAAAAAAATAATGAAAGGCTCCACTGCCATGAGAGCCTGTAGTTCTGAAACCCCTTCTAGCTGAAGTGACTGCTAAAAGAAAGGCGGTCTTCCAAGAAAGAAATTTTATGTCCGCAGTAGCAGCTGGTTCAAAAGGAGGTTGGGTGAGTTTTTCCAGCACAAAATTGAGGTCCCATGCAGGAGTCGAGGCTCTCCTGGGAGGTCTTAAATTTTTGGCCCCTCTGAAGTGCTGCTTTAGCAAGGGATGAGAAAAGAGAGGAGGCTCTGTGTTGTAATGAGCCGAGATGGCAGAGGCATGGATTTTTATTGAAGAAAAAGATAGGCCCTTGTGAATCATCTCAGTTAAATATTGCAAAATCTGAGGAATATCGAGCTTTGCTGTGTTTATTCCTTGTGCTTGGTTCCAAGCACAGAATCTCTTCCATTTATCAGCATAAGATTTTCTAGTACTAGGCCTTCTAGCCTCCAAAATGACATGATCAGAGGTTTACTGAGAGATGTGATGGGTGAAATTAGCTGATTAGCCATGCTGCAAGATTCAGAGTTTGGAGCAGAGTGTGCAGAATTTGATAGTTCTGCTGAGACAGTAGATGAGGGGTTTGAGGAAAGTACCATGGAGGAAGATGTGACATATTCCTTAGAAGCGGGTACCAGTGTTGGCGAGGCCAGTCCAGAGCAATCAGAATAATTTTTGTTTTTTCCTGTCTAAATTTTAGTAAGACCTTGGAGAGCAGAGGCAAAGGGGGAAAAGGCATAGACTGATGGGTTTTCCCAGCTGAAGGATAGAGCACCCACTTTCCAAGCTTTTTTGTGATGAGTTCTTGTGCAGAATTTGTCCAACTGATAGTTTTGAAGAGAGGCAAATAGATCTATGTCTGGGCTCCCCCATTTTCGTGTCAACATGCTGAAGGTTTGTGGATCCAGTTTCCATTCGTGTGGGTCCATAAGATTTCTGCTTAGGTCGTCTGCCAGAGTACTTTGTTTTCCTGGCAGGAATTGAGCTCGAAGATGTATTTGGCAAGTCAAAGCCGTGTTCCACAAGGTCATGGCTAGTCTGCAAAGGGGGTAGGAGTGAGTACCCCCCTACTTGTTTATGTACCACATAACTGTGGTGTTGTCAGTTTTTAAATCAGTAGTTGTCCTGGTTGAAGTCCTTGAAGGCTGTCAGAGCATTCTGTACAGCTAGCATTTCTTTCTGGTTGATATGTAGATGCAAAAAAATTAACTAAGAATACTCCACCAGGCACAAATGAATCGAAGCTCCAAGGAAAAATTGCTTTAATAAGCACTTAAAAACTCCACAGTAGAGACTGGATCAGTAAAAGAACAATAACGTATCCACATTAAATGCGACAACTTCATCAGTTATACATCAATTTTAAAATGAGGTGGTTTTATATACTGTTTGAATTTAATCACAGATCTCTTGTCCAATCAAGCAGCACAATAAATTAAAATCACTTAATTGAGTAATTAATTCATGAAAGCCATGTTAAAAACACTTGCAAAAATGAATACAATTCACTAAAACCATTTATACTCAAATTGTTACATATTTAGTATATATTTAATGTAAGTTTTCCAATGCTTTAAAAACTTTCTATACTTTTGAATGAATCAGTAGTTGTCCTGGTTGAAGTCCTTGAAGGCTGTCAGAGCATTCTGTACAGCTAGTATTTCTTTCTGGTTGATATGTAGATGCATTTGATTTGGGCTCCATTCACCCTGAATGCATCTCCCTGCCAGATGGGCCCCCCAAGCATAGTCTGATGCATCTGTAGTCAGGGTTTGGGTGGCAGGGGGTAGAATGAATGACAGTCCCTTGTTTTGGTGACATGTCTCTGCCCACCAAAGGAACTCCTGTTGCAGACAGGGAATGAGAGGAATCATTGTTTCCAGGCTGTGGCAATGTTGACTCCATACGCTTTTTAGGTACCAATGAAGTTTCCTCATATGCAGTCTTGCATATGGAATTAGTAGAATGCAGGAAGCCAAGAACCCCAAAGCCTGCAGAATTTTTCTTGCAGATAGCTGGGTTTTTGTTGCCACTTGTTTGAAAGTATGTTGTCAACTGAATTTGTTTGTCTGGCGTGAGGCAAGCCATCTGGGCAGTTGTATTCAAGCTTGCACCCTGGCATATAATTATTTGAGAGAGTACCAGTTGTGATTTCTTTTCATTTATGGTATACCCTAGGCATGTTAGAAGCCTTTTTACAAATGCCAAATGTTGAAGAAGAGTGTCTCCTTGTCCTCTGCCTGAATGAGACAATCGTCCAGATATGGATACATTTGAACGTTTCTTTGTCTGCAAAATGCAATTATTGGTGCCAGGCACTTTGTGAAGACCCTGGGCATAGTAGATAAGCCAAAGGGCAGTGCAGAGAATTGGTAATACAAACAGCCTGCTTTGAAGCGGAGGTATCTTCTGCAAGATTCCCCGATTGGGATATGCAGGTATGCCTCTTAAGTCTACAGTTACCAACCAGGCATTCTTGCCTAGCATAGGCAGCAGCTGTTGTAGAGTCAGCATCTTGAATTTTGGAATGTCTAGGAAAGTATTTAGAATGGATAAGTCCAGAATTGGACACCATGATTTGTCTTTTCTGGGTACCAGGAAAAGTCTTGAATAAAACCCTTGTCCTTTTTCCTTTTCTGGTACTGGTTGAATAGTACCCATATCCGTGAGGGACTTGACTTGTTTCTGGGCCTCTGCCCACTGATTTGGTGGCAGATCTGGCCATCCATTTGGAATTGGCAATGTGTGAGAATGAAATCTGTACCCCTGGGATACTATGTTTAAGACCCACTTGTCCTGGGTAATTAGATGCCAATTTTGAGCATGAAATGCTAGTTTTCCCCCCAAAGGGGCTGTCAAAAGATAAGTGCTTGGAGATGGCAGAGGAAAGTCATTGAGACTGTTTACTGTAGGGTGGTGCTTTGCTACCTCCTGATTTGGAGGTGGAGGCACCCCATTGCTTTGTCCTGTAATATCCTTGTGACTGAAACCTGGAGCCTTTGGAGCCTCTGGTTTTGACCTGAGCGGCTCTGTTGGACACTGGAAAGGACCAATTCTTAGTAGGCCAGTGCCTACTGAACCTGGGTGGCTGCACTTGCAAGAAATATTTTACAGTTTGCATAGATTTAGCTTTGTCTTCCATCTTTTTTAAAACATCTTCTGCCTTATTACCAAAAAGACTGTCCTGCTGTAAAGGAGCATCCAACAATTTAGCTTTAACATGATCAGGCAGATTTTGCTCCTTGAGCCAAGCATGCCTTCTTATCATAGATCCAGTTACGGCGGCCCTGCAAGAGGCCTCCAAGGAATCAAAACCACATTGCAAAGTATGCTTTCCAACTTGTTCAGCTGAATGCAATAAGTCCTGTAACTCTATTTTCCACACAATCAGAAATCAACCTCATTTTCTGTTTCAGTAAGCCCATAACATGCTGTTGATATTTAAGCACATGAAATTGGCAGTTTAAAGCCCTGATTGCCAGGGGTGCAGACGTATAAACCTTCTTACCCCATCTATCCAGCACCCTGGGGTCTCTAGCTGAAGGGGTAGGATTTTTGGCTGTAGAAGCCTTACCACCCTTGGGACCCTGAGAAAATGTTTCAGGGTCAGCAGCAGGATTTTTGAAAAGAAATTTGTGGGAGTCAGGAACCCTGTAATATCTGTCTGGCTTACTAGGAGCCGGAGGCAGGGAATCGGGAGCCATGCTTGATTCCGAGAACACATCAACAATGTGATTTAAATGTATAAATGTTTTATTAAGTGCATTAGTACTTGATTGTTTGGTCTTAATTGTATAATGAGTAAATGTGGGTGTGTATAAATGTTAACTGCAAATCTATTGTGAGTTACTCCTTGAAGGCTTTGTGGAGCAGAGGCGCTAGAGAATCTACTGAGAATAAATTCGTTTTGGATATACTGGGTGTTCTTTCCTGATATTTTTATCGAATTTTGGTGCTTGCTTGTGGTTCTTAACCCTGTAATATCTGTCTGGCTTACTAGGAGCTGGAGGCAGGGAATCAGGAGCCATGCTGGATTCTGAGAAATCATCATCAACAATGTCAGGAGGTATAACCAAAGGCCTATGCTGAGGAAGAAGAAGAAAATCCCTAAGCCTCTTTTTGGATTCTGAAAAGTCCTGACTCTCCCAATGAAAATGTTCCCTTAAAGTATGCAAAGTCTCTCCAAATAAAAAATCCTCAGGAGAAGAAGCAGAAGGGATGGATTCCTCTGCATCAGAGTCCTCATAAGGTGGAATAGAAAATTCCTGATCAGAAGAAATGGAAACCTGATCTGAAGATTCATAATCAGTCCCTTGCCTAGGCCTCTTAGCTGGGGGGGGGGGGTTGGGAACCCCTGATCAAGATAATTAAATCCTCAGCCATTTTGATAATTTGTTTTTTAGGCATAGGGGCCTGAGCACGTGGCTCATTTGTCGGTTTTTTAGACATAGAAGTAGGTTTTGGCCTTGTTTTTGATGATGGCGTTGGTTTAATATACAAATGTTGAGGCCTGAAAACACCCTCAGAAGCCGGTGCCTGCTCAGCGGCTCCAGACCCATCCATGGGAGAGACATCCGCGGGTTCAATACTTTGAGAACCTTGCGGCATACTGGACTCCGAATGGGTCTCGGTAGAGGCCTGAGACTCAAAAGTAGCGGGCATCAGGGGCTGCGAAAACACCTCGCTGAGTACCGGCGACTGGCTTAGGAGAAGCTTCGTAGTCGGTTTTGGACCTCAACGGTCTATCTCTGTCTTTTTCCTTGCGTTTTTTTGTGAATTCCGGTAGTCGGATTGCTAGCTGACGACATTTCAGGATAGTTAAATCTTGAACCAAAGTATTTAGAAGCAAAAATGTACCGATCCTTAATTGTGCGTTGGTTACATTTAGCACAAAACCAACAGCAAGGCACGGTGTGATCACGGCCTAGGCAAGGAATACAGTACAAATGAAAATCCTTAGGAGGTATTTGTTTCCCCCAAGTAATACAATTGTTAACTTTTACTGACATCGGTAAGGAGCAAGAAAAAGTTTCCCCCAATGGGGTACTTATGTTTAGTTTGAAGACTTCGGTTCTGAAACTCGAAAACGAAAATTTCAGGAGTCGGCCAATCGGCACTTGCGAACTGCTTCTGCTTCGAGCACCATGTGACAAGAAAGAACAATTAAAATGGCATCGGCTGCATGTTTTATACCCCTGATGACCTGACGTCATGGAAGAGGAGACAGCAACCGATGCAGAACCCAAGACTTTTATTCAGGCCGACTGAGGGCAACCTGCCAGCAGATTACACCAAATGCACACAGTGAAACACGAAGAACATCAGTGTTCCCACTCAGTATGTCACCTCTGTTGATTGCTCTCATTGCTATGCACTGATAAGCTGTAAAGTGCTACACCCCATACCTGAATGCATCAAATGAAAACAAGGACGTGTTGTCTCAGTCCAAGGATAGGACTGCCATCACCTTGTCAAATGCCCGCAACAGTACACACAAGATATGGTCAGTGTGTTGATGTCACATTTTAGGTCTATGCAAATGTCTGACATAATGCTGAGGGTCAGTTAAACATTAAAGGGTAATAATAGCCATAATGACTTATTATGGAGTACAAGAATATAATGCAAGATAGTTTTCTGTCAATTCACTTTCCCAACAATACAAACAGTTCTGCTGTTTTCATACAAATGTGGAATTATACTTTTAGTACATCTGGGTGCTAACTAGCCTGCATCACATTACTGTATTGTCCTCGTCTTCCACTCTCTTATCCACATGTGTGTATTGTCTTTAACTTTAGGTGTGTGTGTGTTTAATAAATAATCATCAATGAATTTGTTCAAAACACAAAACATTGAACCGACTCATTGGTGATCATCATTATCATCATCTAAAATAGTAATGCAAATGTAAAACATGATTTGTGACTCCATTTGTACCTGCATATTTACATATGTATCTCAATATTTAATTCAATACACATTCATACATATGTGTATGCATACATGCATGCATATTTTGCAATCTTTATGCTTTTTTGCCTGAGTCATATGCATGCATATGCCTGTGTGTACGCATGCACATAGACAATTTACTCGCATAGGTATACATCTTATAATTAACAGACATGGTTGATACTAGCATCCATATAGTCACACATACCAAAATAAAATATTTTCATGTTCAACCACAAATATGGTACTTGAAAGTATATATTAATGACCACACAAATTCACACTCGTGATTATTCTACAAATATCTCTGAACTGGATATGCCCTGCATGCATACCTCTCAACTATACAGATTTTTGCCTCTTATTTTTGGTCCGTTTCACAAAATTGTGCTTTTTCTGGCAAAATCATTGAGGACTGTAGTCAGAAAATAATGACAGACACTTGAGTTTCAGACTTTATACCCTGCAGGAGAACCATGCTAATGCAAAACCTGTTATTCTAGCAATTTAAGTTTGTAAAAGCAATACTTAAAAAATGTCCCTATTTTTGGGTCTTTGTCCAAGCATTATTATGCCTGCATGATAACACTTACTGTAAAGTTTAGCATTACACAGTGTGCTATTTTTAATTTCTGAATACCCTCCTGCTGTGTTTTATGTCCTGTAAGAGTAGCAACAATGTACACAGATTACATGGTACCAACATTTAATTGTGCATTTTAATAAAAAAGTAAAACAGATTTGTGCTGTACCCCGACAAACAATCTCTGTATGAAATCATTTAATTTATACCCATTATTCAGCTTTGTGCTTGTTTGTTTACCTATTAATTTCAGTTTGGTAACCAAGAAAGTAGATTGGCTGGCTGGCTGACAGACTCTTTTCAGTCGCAATCTGATCTCCATGGTACAAGACAGAAACAGAAAATGGAAAACAGAATAAAGTATTTTATCACTTTCTGAAGGAATGTCAAACAGTTTGGCAAAAAGCAGAAGTGGAATTCAAGCACGATGATAGATAAAGATAAAAAGAAATGAAGTGAGAGCAAACTATAGCTATAAGTTTGAAGACAAAACTAATAAAACTGGACAAACACAATGTGACACAAGATCCAGAACATTTTGGAAAAAAAAACATATACAAAGACATTGTGCACAATACACAAATGCCACAAATATAGCCACCCTGCTGGCAGACTTCATCCCCTGTCTCCCCATCACTAAACCAGGACATCCCCAGCACATGCCCTCTCAAAAGCAAAATATACAGTCTCCATGGGACCAGATAAGATCCCTGGCTGTATCCTGCATGAACTCCTGCATGAGCTCTCAGCTCCATTAGACACCCTATTAAACCAAAGCCTGAGCATCAGCTTCATCCCAGCTGAAGAGGACGGCCACTGTCATCCCTCTACACAAAGGTGGAGCTTCCACTGACCCAGGCATTTATAGGCCCATCAGCCTAACTAGCCTGATCTGCAAGGCCATGGAACGCATCATCATGGACCTTATAAACAAGGACATTGGCAACTTCCAAAAGCTTGACCCCACACAGTTTGGTTTTGTCAAAGGGAGATCATGCCTGTTAAACCTGGTCAACTTCTTTGAAACAGTCATAAAGACATGGACGAGGGGAAGACTGTGCACAGCGCCTACCTTGACCTCGCCAAAGCCTTTGACACTATTCCCCACTCGGGCATAATAGACTCTCCAAGCTAGGCATCAACCTGTATGTTACCAGATGGGTAGCTAAATGGCTCACTGATAGAACCCACTCGGTCAAACTAGGGGAAGCCACCTCTAGTAGTATACTGGCAACAAGCGGTGTACCCCAAGGATTGGTCTTGGGGCCTCAACTGACTGCGATATACTTTTCTGAGTTGCAAGCCAAAACCAGTGGTCTGTGGCTGACCAGGTTTACAGATGACTGCAAGCTGGGTGCCGTCTTAAATTCCCCCTAGTGATGTGAACATCCTCCAAGAGGGCCTTACCCATACTAATGACTGGTGCCAGAAGCATGGCCTCAAACTGAATGCCAAGAAATGCATCATTATCCTCTCTGCAGAAAATGTCATCCCCACTAATTATCACATTAACAACAATGTATTAAGCACACAGGTTGATAGCAACCTGACTTTTGACCATGACGTTGCCTCTGTTGTACGGAAGGCTTTCTACATGGCCCACCTCATAAATAAGGATATTTCATCCAGGAACAAGGAGGTCATAACATCCCCGTACTCCTCCCTTATCGGAGCCATTATCGAGTACAATGCCCCCTTCGGCATGTACTTTGCCAAGCACATGCAGCAGGTGGAGAGACAACAGAGGTTCCTGACCCGGTAAAAGCCATGGTCTCAACCACCTATCCTATACAGATGGCTAAAACCCCTGTCCCTCTACTCAGTCTCATACAGCCTGCTCAGAGGTGACCTGGGTCTGGCATACAAGGCCATTTCAGACCCAGCCTTGATGGAGTTCCTGCATACCCATAAGACAAACTCTACTCATGCTACCCACATGCAAGCCTTTAACCTGGTCTGTGACATTAATAGAACTTGTTGGCAGGATAGATTTGTGTCCCAAAGGCTCCCCCATCTGTGGAATAGACTCCCTCTCAATGTCAAGCAGAGTACCTCTCTAGCAGTCTTTAAAAGGAACCTGGATGACCGGATGGGAAACAGAAAATATACCCCTGGGATCCCAACTGTGTCCCTGCTGGACAGGGGAAACAGGTGTTGACTTTGAGAGAACATGGGTGAAATTATTGGCTAGGCTTATAAAGGCCTCTGGGCCAATAGCCTATTATCATCCTATGAACCTATAATAGAAAATTATATACATCTACAGTATATCTAGATCTATAGATAATACATATGTATACACACACACACAATGTGGTAGGACTGAAAACCTACAAACTAACACATTGTGTAGAATGAAAAATATATTCTCCAACACAACAAATAAATACATTAAATACATTTACAAAATGTTACAGTTTTGGTTGCACAAAGATGGTGAGAAATTGTGTTAATAATATCCCAATAACTTTGATGCTGAAATTAAATTAAATTACATTGAAAAATAAATACGCACATTGGACCCAAAGTACAGGGATGAAATAGAATCAGAAACAATGACCTGAGAACACTTTGGCATGAAATTACAGTATCATTGTATTTGTTATTCATCAAGTCATTAAAGTATGAGGAGATTCCTAAAGAATGGAGATGTGCACGTGTGCAACCCATGTTTAAGGGAGAGAGAAACAGGACAAACCCAGAATCACAGACATCCATATTTAAGGGACAGAAGAACAGAACAAACCCAAAGTCACACAATCCCATAACTTAAGACTGGAGACATTCATTTGTTCAACCCATATTAAGGGACAGGGGAACAGGACAAACCCAGCATCACAGACACCCATAACTTAAGATTGGAGACATGCCCTGGCTCAACGCATATTTAAAGACAGGGTAACAGAACAAACCCAGAGTCACAGAGACCCATAACTTAAGATTGGAGACATGCACTTGTTCAACTCATATTTAAGGGATAGGGGAACAGGACAGATGCAGAATCACAAAGACCCATAACTTGAATTTATTTTTGTGGAAAAACAATGGAGAAGGTTATTTTCATAATGTATCATCAGAATTGAGAAGACTAGCCCCGGATTCACTATACTTCCGTGTAGGACTAGCTTAGCCCTGCTTGGAAGCGGACATTTAGGAGCAGGACGGCAGCGCTCCAGGCATATTAATGAAGGCACACTGCCTGAGCTCTTAAATGGACACGGAGTATGTACGAGTGCAGGGGGTGTGTGTCTGACAGCAGAGCTCACAGAATATACACGCCCCTGCAATCAAGAACAGCAGTTTAGGAATAAGAATGAGTGAGACCGCTCTTAAGTGTTCGCATACCCCCAGCAACATCCCCCCCAAGTTTATAAGAGCAATAGTTAATATATAAAATATAAACAAGCTTCTTTTTTTAATCAAACAGATATAACTGCAGGTGCATGGGTCTACCCATTGCTTAGCTATGTTTATTGCAGCTTAAATGACACACTAGGATAACAATCAAGATATATGCAAATGAGGCAGTACTGCAATAGTGTAGTGAGCAGTCATTCCTGGTTCGAGTCCCACAACAGTACATTCCATTTTTCTTGTCAAATCACTTATGAACAACATTTTTTTGTTGCATAACCTACTAAATAACATATTTGTGAACTGGAGTACTGCATTAAATGCAGATGTGAGGTGTCATTGTCATAATGTTGTAAAATCCACAGATAATCACAAGTGCCCCATACAGTATATGTACACATGAATCAGGGATACAAATCAAAGGTACAATGTGTAATGAATGATAAATCCAGAGAGTTTCCAAATCCACCACCTTCCAAAAAAATTTTACATTGCTGTCTAAATTAGTACGGTGGTAAGCGGGAGTAAGCACTATTAAGCAAGAATATGCATATTTATGCAGTAGTAAGCGGGTTTAAGCCCGTTTGTGTGGGGGTAAGCAATGTGCACACAGGTTAAGCAATATTAAAGCTAACTCTCTGTAAGCATATTTAACTGGAGGTTAGCATTGCTTACCGTCACGCAAACCCACTTACAATTGTTTAAAAAGTACAGTTGTGTACGTGTATTCACTGTTGCAGTCATTACAATTGGGTTATCCTGCTGGCAGGCTATCCGCAGTCGGCCTGAATTCCAAAGTCTAGGTCCAGCGTTGGTTGCTGTCGCCTCTTCCCTGACGTCAGTGCGCCAGGGGTATAAAAGATGCAGGTGCCCCCAAAAGGGTAGGCTAAAAATATGACAATAAAGCATGCATGCACCAAAGTAAATTATTCCTTCATCTACAAGCAAATACACCACCAAGGCTGTATAGAATAGAGAAGTACAGATAAGCTCCAGCAAAGATAAGGGGGATGGTGGGTGGGTAACCTGGACTGCAACAGTGAATACACTAACATCTACATTTATGGTAGGTACACAACTGTACTATGTTCATAGTGTTTCACTGTTGCAGTCATTACAATTGGGTTGAATTCCAAAGCTAAGGTTGGAAGGCTAGAGCTAAAACAGAATTAGGAGTGGCTATGAGGCCCTGCAGAACTGCAGTGGCAAAGCCTGACCTGGATTTAGAGTAGAGTGGTAATTGATGGTGCTTTCTTAAAAAGTGTGCACTGAACTCCAGGTTGCAGCCTCTAAAATGTCTTTGGTTGGTACTCCTCCGAGGAAGGATGCTGAAGTGGCTGCTGCTCTGGTTGAATGTGGCCTAATGCCCTTAAGCACTGATTTGCCATATTGTGAATAACAGAAATGAATGCAGTGGCCTATCCACTTTGTAATAGTCTGCTTTGAGATAGCCTTTCCTTGTGATCCAGCAGCATATGCCACTAGTAATTGCTCAGTCTTTCTGAAAGCTTTGGTTCTGTCCAAGTAGAAGCACAGCTGTCTGTGTATGTCCAAAGAATGCACAAGTCTCTCACCCTTATTCTGTGGGTTTGGATAAAAGGTAGGCAAGTGAATAGTTTGGTTAAGGGCCACAGTGGACACTACTTTAGGCATAAATGTTGGGTTTGTCCTCAGAGAAACCCTATCTGGATGGAAAATGATAAAAGGTTCCACAGCCATGAGTGCCTGTAGCTCTGAGACTCATCTTGCAGAGGTTATTGCTAGGAGCAGAGCTGTTTTCCAAGATAAAAATTTAATGTCAGCTGTAGTGGCTGGCTCAAAAGGAGGCAGGGCAAGTTTTTCCAAGACATAATTGAGGTCCCATGCAGGTATTGGTGATCTCCTTGGAGGCCTTTAATTTTTGGCACCTCTGAGATACTGCCTTAGTAAAGGATGAGAAAAAATAGGTGGCTCTGTATTGTAATGAGCTGAAATGGCAGAGGCATGAATCTCAATAGATGAAAAGGATAGGTCTTTGTCCAACATCTCAGTTAAGTATTGCAAAATCTGAGGAATATTTGGTACAATCATGTCAATTCCTTGTGCCTAGTTCCAAGCACACAATCTCCTCCATTTTTCAGCATAAGATTTTCTGGTACTAGGCCTCCTGGCCTCCAAAATAACATCCATCACCGCTTTAGAAAGATGGGTGTTTTGAAGGACTACATTATCTGCCATGCTTCCAGATTTAAAGTCATGAGTTGGCTGTGCAGGATCTGATTGTTTTGTTGGGACAGCAAGTGAGGAATTTGAGGTAATGTCCAGGCAAGGCATTGATACAGGTTCCTTGCTGGTGGGGCCAGTCTCGGGCAATCAGTAGCATTTTTGGCTTCTCTTGTCTGACCTTTAGGAGTACCTTGGGGAGGAGAGGCAGTGGAGGAAAGGAATATATGGTTAAGTTTTTCCATCTGAAAGATAGAGCATCCACTTTCCATGCTTGCTTGTGATAAGTCCTTGTGTAGAATGTCTGTAGTTGTCAGTTGTGAGGGGAGGCAAATAGATCTATGTCCGGGCATCCCCATTTACTTATCATGCTGAAGACTTGCGGATCCAATGTCCACTCGTGGGGATCCATGAGGTTTCTGCTTAGTTCGTCTGCCAGAGTATTTATCTTTCCTGGCAGGAATTGTGCCTGCAGATGTACTTGGTAAGTCAATGCTGTGTCCCACAAAGTCATGGCTAGTCTGCAAAGGGGATAGGAATGAGTTCCGCCCTGCTCGTTTATATACCACATAACTGTAGTATTGTCCGTCTTTATCAGTAGTTGTCCCGGATGAAGTTGATCCTTGAAGGTTGTCAGGGCATTCTGAACAGCTAGCATCTCTTTTTGATTGATATGTAGATGCATTTGGCTTGCGGACCATGTGCCCGGAATAGATCTTCCTGCCATGTGGGCCCCCCAGGCATAATCTGATGCATCTGTTGTTAATGTCTGCCTGGCTGAGGGTAAAGTGAATGGCTGCCCCTTGTTGTGGTGACAGGCCTTTGCTCACCATCGAAACTCCTGTTGCAGGCAGGGAATAAGGGTAATTGTTGTTTCCAGGCTGTGGCAATGTTGAGTCCAAACACTTTTTAGATACCATTGAAGTTTCCTCATATGCAGTCTTGCATATGGAATTAGCAGAATGCAGGATGCCATGAAGCCCAAAGCCTGCAGAATTTTTCTTGCAGATAACTGGGCCTTTGTTAACAACAGTCTGAAATAAGTAGTCAGTTGCCTTTGTTTGTCTGGCGTGAGATAGGCCATCTGGGCAGTTGTATTTAAGCTTGCACCCAGGAATATTATCTCTTGAGAGGGTACTAGTTTTGATTTCTTTTCGTTTACTGTGTACCCTAGGCATGTTAGTAATCTTTTTACAAAAGCCAGATGCTGTAGTAGAATGTCCTTGTTCTCTGCTTGAATGAGGCAGTCGTCCAAGTAAGGATATATTTGTATTCCTCTTTGTCTGCAGAATGCAATTACTGGAGCCAGGCATATTGTGAAGACCCTGGGCACAGTAGATAAGCCAAAGGGCAGTGCAGAAAATTGGTAGTGCATTGAGCCAGCTATGAATCTGAGGTATCTTCTGCAGGATTGTCTGAATGGGACATGCAGGTATGCCTCTTTTAGGTCTAAGGTCACAAGCCAAGCCTTCTTGCCCAGCATGGGCATAAGCTGCTGCAGCGTCAACATTTTGAATTTTGGATTATCCAAATATGTGTTTAGAATTGATAGGTCCAGTATTGGTCTCCAGGCTTTGTCCTTTCTGGGCACCAAGAACAGTCGAGTAAAATCCTTGTCCCTGCTCTTGCTCTGGTACTTGCTGAATGGCCCTCATGTCCAGGAGGGATGAAATTTGCTTTTGTGCCTCTGCCCATTGATTTTTTGGCAGTTCTGGCAAACCATGTGCCCTTGGCAGGGTATGAAAGTGAAACTTGTAACCTTGTGACACTATGTTCAAGACCCATTTGTCCTGGGTTATGTGCCAATTTTGATGAAAAAGTGCTAGTTTCCCCCCTAATGGTGCTGCCATTAGATAAGTGCTTGGCACAGGCAGGGGGAAGTCATTGGGACTGTTTCCTGTATGGCTGTGATTTGTCTTCGCTTTTGGAGGAAGAAGCACCCCATTGTTTAGACCTGTATGTGCCTTGGGGCTGGGATCTGCCTCTAGGGCGTCTGTAACTGCCCCTTTGTGGCCTGTCTGACACTGGAAAGGACCAATTCTTTGTAGGTCAGTGTCTGCTAAATCTTGGAGACTGTACCTGTAAGAAATCCTTGACTGTTTGCATATATTTTGCTTTGTCCTCCATTTTCTTCAACACCTCTTCTGCTTTAACACCAAACAAAGTATCATGCTGTAATGGAGCATCTAATAATTTTGCTTTAACATGATCAAGCAAATTCTGTTCCTTTAACCAAGCATACCTCCTGATGATAGAACCCGTAACAGCGGCCCTGCAGGAGGCCTCCAAAGAATCAAAACCACGTTGCAAAGTATGTTTTCCAACTTGTTCAGCTGCACGCAATAAATCCTGCATTTCTTTGTTTTCTGCACATTCAGAATTTATCAACATTTTCTGTTTTAGCAGTGACATAATATATTGCTGATACTTAAGCATATGAAACTGACAATTTAAAGCCCTTATAGCCAAGATTGCAGAAGTGTAAATCTCTTTTCCCCATCTGTCCAGTGCTCTAGAATCCCTGTCGGAGGGGGTAGGGTTTTTTGCAGTGGAAGCCTTGACCCCTTTGTGACCCTGAGGGATAGTTTCTGGGTCAGCAGAGTTTTTAAAAATTAATTTATGTGAATCAGGAATCCTGTAGTATCTGTCTGGCATAACAGGAGCTGAAGGCAGGGAGTCAGGAGTCAGACTGGACTCTGAAAAAACATCATCTACAAAGTCTAACACAGGTGGAATAGCAAGGGGCCTCTGCTGAGGTAGTAAAAGGAAGTCTCTGAGCCTTTTCTTAGATTCTGAATAAGCTTGGCTCTCCCAGTGGAAATGCTCCCTCATGGTATGCAGAGTTGCCCCAAAAGAGTAATCCTCAGGAGGAGGAGAGGCTGAAGGGATAGATTCTTCAGCATCAGAATCCTCATAGGGAGGAAGAGAGCATTCCTGATCAGAAGAGGAATCAGAAGAAATGAAAACCTGATCTGAAGATTCATATTCTGTCTCTTACCTAGGCCTCTTATCAGGAGGGGGAGGGGGATGGGAATCCCTGATCAAAGTAATTAGGTCTTCGGCCATTTTGAGCATCTGTTTTTTAGGCATGGAGGCCTGTCCATGTGGCTGTTGTACTTGTTTGTCTTTAAAGGTGCTTTAGTCTTTGCCTTTGAAGCTGAAGTCGATTTTACATACAACTGTGTAGGCCTGAAAACACCCTCAGAAGCAGATGCCTGCTCAGCGGCTCCGGACCCATCTGAGGGAATTGTTTCCGAGGTTCCAATACCTTGAGTCTCCAGCGGCCTAGTCGGCTCCACGTGGGAGTCGGTAGCGGCCTGCAGCTCTAAAGTAGCGGGTGTCAGGAGCTGCGAAAGCACCTCACTGAGAACCGGCAACTGGCTTAGAAGAAGCCTCGTCGTCAGTTTTGGACCTCGGATGCTTGTCCTTTTCTTTTTCTTTGCATTTCTTGTGAATTGCGGTAGTCAGATGGCTATCCGACGGCATCATGTAATTAAATCCTCTGCCAAAATAGGGAAATGCAAAATCGTACCGATGCTTAATAGTGCATTGGCTAAATCTAGCACAGAACCGACAATTAGCAACATCATGGTCAGGGCCTAGGCAAGGAATACAATAAGTCCTTATGAGGCATTTGCTTCCCACAAGAAATACAATTATTAACTTTTTCTGACATTGGTCTGTAACAAGAAAAAAGTTTCCCCAACGGGGTACTTAGCTTTTAATGAAGACTTTGGATCTGAAATTCGAACACGAAAATCTCAGGAGTCGGCCGACCAGCACTTGCAAACTGCTTTTGCTTCGGGCAATGTACGGCAAGAAAGACTGAAGAAAATGCCATCGGCTGCATCTTTTATACCCCTGGCGTACTGACGTCAGGGAAGAGGCGACAGCAACCGATGCTGAACCTAGACTTTGTAATTCAGGCAGACTGCGGGTAGCCTGCCAGCAGGATAACCCAACTGCAATGACTGCAACATTGAAACACTATGAACATCTGCCTTAATCACTCTGTATGCAACAGCTGCTGTTCTGGCCAGAAACAAAATAAACAGCCTTTGCAGGTCTTGAACCCAGGACCCTGTACACTACAGTCACAGTAGTTAACCACTAAGATATCACAGTAGTACATAGGATTGAGGTATTACCAAACAGATCCTCACTATAGGAAAATCTAACTGAACATGTGAAAGGAATCTATATACAGTTTTAGGTTGTATAACCTACTACATAACATAAATATGTGAACTGGAGTACTGCATTAAGCCCAGATGTGAGGCGTCATTCTAATAAAGTGTTGAAATCCCCCAGTAAACACAAGGACCCCATACAGTGTACCTACGAAAAAAACTATGGATACCAAACGCATATAGAACATGTAATGAATAATAAATCAATACCAAAAAGCAACTAGTATGCAAATTAAAAATTAAGCAACACTAAGCATTGCACAGCCCAGCTTACTAGGCCTAAGCAATGTGTAGGCCAGCTAACTCAGTTTGCCCACTGGTATAGCCCTTTAAGCAATGACAACCTCAGGTAAGCAGATTTGCCCACAGCTTATCATTTTCAAAACCAGCCAATCACAGCAAAGTGCAGTAAATCGGCCCCATTTAAACCCAATAGGTGGGAATACATCTCATAACTGGTTGCAGCTTCCTCCTGTAGGCACTATGACTGGTATGGGAGAGGGTGGGCACTTTCGTGCATAGCTCTGGGGCATCCAGGGGTCCAGAGTCATAGCAGGACTCCTTGTGAAAGAACATGGCCAGAGACTTCTGCAGGGCCAGTACCAGGGTTACCAATATAAAGTGGAAGCCTGGGACCATCTCACCCGTGACCTCACCAGTGCCACTGGCATACCCCAAACTGGTGAGCAGATCAGGCATCACTATGCCGACCTGAAGTGGAGAAAGGGGGATCTGTTGGATCAGTGAAATCCAAGAGGCTAGGAGGATAGGGGATGTCCAGCCGTGTGCAAGTATCAGTCCATCACCTGTTTAATAATTGCCGGCTCATGTATATTATGGATAGGTGTGGCTAAATATTCCTCTTACGTCTTTCACAGTGGCAGTTGAGTGGGCTGTGAACCAGGAAGCCCATGCCTGTAGATTGCAGCGGTTGCGACGTGAGGCATGTTAGTAATACTCTTGCATGTACTGTCATAGGAAATAAATCTAAACTTAGTAGTAAGTTAATTGTCTGTATAAAATCTGTATTGTTTAAGGCATGTACTGCATACACTAGAGAATATGGCAGGTACGGTCTCATATAGGTTGTATGTAAATAAAAGCATAATAGCCCACAACACTTTTTACAAACCTTCCAAAACTCCTATTCTATCCACACTCATCACTCCCTATAAAAACCTGAAATCCTTAAGGTCTTCTCAGAGACTTCTAGTACATACCACTAAACCAAACAACAAGGCTGGTGACTCCCACTTTTCTAATATTGTTGAAAAAGCCTGGAATCTCCTCCCCAGTGAACTCTCTTCACTTCCCTCAGTATTATGCTTCAAAAACAAATTGAAAGTGTTCCTCAGAACACAGTGGTCATGCCCCTGTACTAAGCCTGACTAGTTATGTTATCTCTTAATAATTTGCTCTTCCTACTCCTTCTACTCATTAACTGTAATTCCTTCCTTATTAACCATAATACTATCTCCCTCTAGAACATCTTGATTGTACTAGCATGCTATGTTATGCCTGTATTCCGCACTGCTGAATTTACTGTGATAACCTGTAATATGCATTGTAAATATGATTTTTTTTGTTATCTTGTTAATTTCATTGTTCTATCTTGGAGCTTATCTCCCCGGGCCTCTAATGAAAATGGACATGTATCCAGTTAGACTAGCCCGGTCAACAAATGTAAAATAAATAAAAACAAATAAATAAATAAATAATAGCCTGACAATAAAGGTCTAACTGCTGGACTGCATGTGTTTGCAACACTACATTAACATACGATACCAGAGTAATCTCTTAATAGTACTGTTGCATTAAGCACCGTTACCCACACTTTGCTACATAAATAAAATGTGTAGGAATGTCTGTATCTCACTGTTTTAATAACAAGAGGTCACATAGTACAATTGTGAGAGACTTGTACAGAAAACAGTGAAAAGACAGACAACATAATCCAAACAGCACACTCAACTGAGATGTGAACTGTTGTATTTTTAGCACACACAGCCATGGTTCAAATCCTTGGAGTGGTAGTAGGCTGTATGCAGAATCATACCCCACAAGTGTACAGATATGTCCAGAATGTCCAGTAAATTGGCCCATATCTGCTGCCTGTCATCCTGTCAAATCAGTGGGATGACCCCAGACGTTTAGGCAGCAAATAAAACAGGCTTTATTACATCAAGCTTTCCAGTTAAAACTTTTTCAAGAAAAAGATTTTCAACTCGAAAGCTTGATGTAATAAAACCTGTTTTATATGGATGGTCGTGCTGTGCCTTTTGTTACTGGATTTAATTTCGTGTTGGTTTACCAGTACGTCTAGCTATTCTACACCTGTTTCTTGAACTTTGTTAGGCAGCAAATAAGAAATACAACTGATTGTCAGACATCAGTAAGAACAAACCTGTCACTCTAGCAGCTCCCCAAAATGTTATGACAGTAATACGCCAAGTATGTCCCATCTCCATCCCCATGTTGTGAACCTGTGACCAGAGTGTGTGCAGTTACACAGTGAGACTTATGTGCATAATACTAATGTGGAATCTGGTAACATGTGTGGCAACATTCAGGTAATGCTAACAAACATTGCCCCCACAGGTCTGTACAATACAAAAATTGTGCCTAGAAATAAAAGATTGATATCCTGTACTGGTACTGTTTACTCTGGTATTGCAGGACATTGTTAGTGTTGCAGTTGCTCTTAATAATAAAGGTATTACTCATTACTGTGCTACATAATAAAACTGTCTAGGAAATTAACAGTATAGTAGTTACAAGGTCAGATTGTAAAACCACAGGAGACTTATAGACAGAAATCACAGAAGAGATGCACATCAATTATCGATATAGCACACTCAACTGTGATGGACACAGTTTTATTTTTAGCAGACACAGCCATGGTTCAAATCCTGGGAGTGGCAATAAGCGGTATGCAGAATCATACCCCACAAGTGTACAGAATTGTCCAGAATATCCAGAAAATTGGCACATATCTGCCGGCTGTTACCCTGTACCCCTGGCATATCAGTGTGCTAATCTTCGACATCATACAACTGACCGTCAGGCCTGTACACATTTGGAAAAGGTCAATGAAAACAAACCTGTCATCGTACAAATCACCAAAGGTTTAAGAGGGCAATAGTCAAAATATGTCCCAGTTCACCTGCATGTGGTCAAGACATGCCCAGAGTGTGAGCAATAAGAGATTAACAGGTATGTACATAACATCAACCTGGAATCTGGGAATATGTGTAGAAACAGTTAGGTAGTGTTAACAAACAATACCTCCGCAGGTATACCAGGTAAGAGGTGTACACTGCAGGTAAAACTCAGTTAACTTATATAATTGTCTACATCTATACCACTGTCAAAGTAAGACCATAGGGCAGTTAACTAAAACCTGTAAGGTACAGTACACAGCAATGACTAGGAAAGTAATGAGAACTACAGGAATATACTAGTTGTTAATTGACATCTTTCTCTATCCCCCCCCACCATATCTGCAACAGTAAACTAAATACACAACTCAAATCAGTACGTGCTCTATTAAATCTATTGTTGGGACATATGTCCTATTGTTTGAGAAATACTTACATTTGTTCCTATGCATGTGCCATGTTGAATACACCCACATTGGTGGCATGCTGCCATCAATGTACCTGCATGCTGTTGTAATGGCCACTGTGGTTCCATATATGCATGTGTTCTGTTTGTTATGCAACTGTTCCATATCTGGTGTTTCGGGTTAATGGGAATATCTATGCATGTTGCTATACCTAATCCTGGAATGTGTTGACTATTACTAACCCACATATGTTGTAAATTTGAACACCATACACGTTTGGGAAGGCTGGTCCCAGCGGACCCACCTGTCCCACCTCAGCTGGCCATAGCACCAGGCACCAGCATGTCTGGGGCCCACCCCGGGAACTCCTTGTCCGCTAGTCCTGCACCACCTTTGGGTGAAACCGCCTGAGGGGATGAAGCTCACCCCCACCTGGGAATGGGCACAAACAGGACACTGTCACCCATTGCCAGGTCCAGGGCGTCGTGAGTAGTGAGGTCCGCAGGGAGTTTGGAGATCTGCCACATCAGCTTGATGGCCACCTGTCGCAACCAGAGGGTCACAGCCTGGCCCTCCTACTCAGTCCCCAGCACAGCCACCTTCGGGGCTGTGAAGGTGCAGTGGTGACTACCCATGGGTGAGGACCACTAGGGGGCTCATGGGCTTCCGATTTCTAAACACCCCTCCCCATCAAGGTGTTTACCTCCCCATGTGTCATATACTGTCCCTGTATGCTCTCTTGCCTCTCATCTGTTATCAACCAGAGGGTCAGCCTGGCCCTCCTACTCAGACCCCAGCACAGCCACTTTCGGGGCTGTGAAGGTGCAGTGGTGACTACCCATGGATGAGGACCGCAGTCCCACTGTATCCACTAGGGGGCTCATGGGCTTCCGATTTCCAAACACCCCTCGCCATCAAGGTGTTTACCCACCCATGTGTCATATACTGCCCCTGTATGCTCTCTTGCCTCTTGTCTGTTATCCTACCCAACCTATCTCCCCAAATATACCTACTATCCCTCTCCAATATCCCACTCTCACCTGAAAAAAAAAAAAAAGGGTAATCTGTTCCCCAAAAAAATAAATCATGCCCCCATACATAGCTGTCCATTTCGCACACATGTCCACTGGATACATGTAATCTGGTCTAATTGGCTTCACAACATATTATTGTTGTCCTCACTCCTCTCACAGGGTTTTGAGTGACCAAATCTATCTTCAAATTCAGTGTATATGCACAACTGTTGCTGTAGAAGAAAATGGGCAGCTATGGACCTTCCCTAAACCAGTCCTGCACATCCCTAGCTATTTTCCCCACTGTCTTTCCCTCTTTGTGCCCCTTTTTCACCACTATCCTATCAACCCTTTTTCATTTCTTTTAAAGAAATTAGCACGGGAGTAAGCGAGTTTAAGCCTGTTTGTGCGGCGGTGAGCAATGCCTACACAGGTTAAGCAACTGAGAAGCTACATCGGTTTAAGAAATTGTAACCAGATGTTAGCAGTGCTTACCCTCCATGCATACCCACTTATAACTGCTTAAATGTGCCTTAATCACTGCCCAGCAACAAAATAAACAGCCTCTGCAAGGCTCAAACCCAGAAACCTGCACACCATAGCCAAAGTGATTTACCACTAAGCCCCGTCAGATATACATAATCTTGATGTTTTCACAAACATATCATCCAGCGTAGTCAGTCAACAGTACAGGAAATGTATTTATACGTGTGCGTGTGTAATAT
>NC_056741.1:1690995137-1691005137 GCF_019279795.1 Protopterus annectens
AATCACAGAGCAAACAGACCACATTCATATATGGAACCATAGTGGCCCTTACAATGGCATGCAGGTGACATTGTCCATAACAGGCCAGCAATGATAGTGTCCCCACAGGGAACATGGCTACAAACACAGCACAAACCGTGATACAATACGATAAATGTCCCAATGATAGGCAAGATGGAGCCATACCTATTGAGTTGTGTGAACAATTTGTTGTCACAGATATGGTGGGGGGGGGGGCAAAGATGTGTATGAAGAACTATGGTAACCTTGCTGTAGGAGTTGCTCAGACCTGTTTCCATCTTTATGTCTTTCAGGCAAGATGTCACATGGCAGGTTACCTGTGTATTCAGTGGATGAAAATTAGGTCATCATCAACCACCTGGTACAGAACTACAAGGTGCTGTTTGGAAGGACAGCCCATGAGCAGCTGGAGCGGACCACCCTGTGAAATCATCTAGTCCACAGGGTCAATTATGTCGGCCTGCATAACCGCAGTTATGAACAGGTCTGGCACCATTACAGCAATCTGCTTCTCAATGCCCGCCGGCATGCTGCTGCGGTCTGGGGGGGGGGATCACCTAGCAACAGGGGGGGTTCATGCCATTCATCCCCCTAGACACATGTTGAGGAGATCCTCGCCAGCCTCATGGCACCTGCCTGCCCGCACATGCAACAACTGGCATGGTCCATAGTGGAGGTGGATGCTACCCACATACTGTCGAGGAACATGCAGATAAGGCCACAGGGCAAATCAGTAGATCACTGCTGCGTATCCTTCCACATCTGTACAGGTAGATCATGCATATGTGAGATGATACATACATATATACATATATATATATATATATATATATATATATATATATATATATATATATTAGTCTGTTGCTGCGTAGTAGTAATAAACAGAGGTGCATAAGCTGTAGTATTGTGGACTTGTACTGTAATGCTGCACCCACCATGTACCAATGCCACAGCTGTGGCTACTGACATCACATCCGAGAGCACCCCAGCACTACCAGGTTATACCTCATACCATGCTTTTCGGCCCAAAAACTTGGACCGAACCACAAAAGGAGGGGGAGTATCAATATTCGTCAAAGATACCCACACCTCCAGGTTGGTGGCACAGCACAAAGCATCAGAGACTATCCATGTGCAACTAACAGTGGGTAAAACTGCCTTCCAGTTTATAGCCTGCTATAGACCACCCTCACAAACCCAGGAACCCCACTCGGCCTTCCTGATAACACTGGAAAATTTGAAGGTCTCTCCAAACACCATTATATTGGGCGTCTTCAACTACCCAAACATAGACTGGGAGCTTTACTCTAGCTCCAACACCCTAGCCCAAAGGTTCCTAGAATTTATAAACTCAACTGCTATGGAACAATTTGTTACCACTCCCACAAGAGGGGAAAACATACTGGACCTGACCATCACCAACATGGGGACTCTATGCTCCAGATCAGAAGTGTATCCCTCGCTGGTAAGATCAGACCATAAACTAATCTCACTGGATATTCACATCCCGACTCCACCCCCTGCCCTGAAAACCACAGTGAAAAACTTCTCTAAAGCAAATTTCACACTCCTCAAAACCGAGGTGGAATCCTTCAAAGTCCCCGGGCCTGTGGAAAATACGGCCCAGACCGTAGAATCCTTTATAAACGCATTCTATGAACACCTTCAGGAATGCATGGATCATGCAATCCCAAATAAAACCAAGACCCAATCCTCCAAAGGCAGACGTCCTGTCTGGTGGACCCCAGCTATAAACAAACTATACAATAGAAGGAGGAAGCTACTACATGATAGAGCAAAATCCCAAAAAGGGAAGGCATCTCTGATTGGTATTAGCAAAAAACTACGGGCACTCATTAAATCATCTAAGGCCAGCTTCGAGTGAAAATTTGCACAGGACACTAAGGATAATCACAAAGCTTTCTTTAGTTATGTTAGGAACCTAGGTGGGAATTCCCAGATATGCTCAGAATTAGTCCAAAATGACAAAAAATACACCGAACCCACAGACATTGCCAACATCCTAGCTGACAGGTTCAGCGCAAACTTCTCCCTCCCACCAAAGGGCAAATATCTATCACAGCAGAGTGCTGCCCGACGACATCTCAGATGCTCAGGTAAGAGCCCTCTCCAAAGCAAAAACACAGCATCAATGGGACCAGGCGGTGTCCCGGGCTGTCCTACATGAACTCAAGAAGAGCTAAACCCAAACATAAAACTACTGTTCAATCTCAGCCTTACTACAGGATATGTACCCAAAGAGTGGCGTACAGCAACAGTGGTCCCTCTCCACAAAGGTGGTGCCTCGGATCCTGGAAACTATCACCCCATAAGCCTGACTAGCTTGGTCTGCAAAGCTATGGAAAGGATCATCATGGACCTCATAAATAAAGATATTGGGGACCAACAGACACTGGATCCTACCCAGTTCGGCTTTGTTAAGGGCAGATCCTGCCTCTTAAACCTGGTTGATTTCTTTGAAACAGTCACCAAGGCCATTGACAAGGGGAAGGTGGTCCACATAGCCTACCTGGACCTCGCAAAAGCCTTCGATACAATACCCCACTCTGGCATTATAGATAAGCTCACCAGCTTAAATATAAACCTCTGTGTCACTAGATGGGTTGCAAACTGGCTCAAGGACAGAACCCACATGGTTAGAATTGCTGGAGCCATGTCAGACTCCAAACCAGTTACAAGTGGTGTCCCACAAGGCTCAGTCCTGGGACCTCTCTTGTTTGGTATATATTTCTCGGAGGTACAGGCCAACACGGAAGGACTGTGGCTGACCAAGTTCACAGATGACTGCAAACTGGGCGCCATAATCGACTCTCCAGCTGACACAAGCATCCTCCAAAAGGGCCTCATAGAATGAGACGACTGGTGCCAGAGCCATGGCCTCAAGCTAAATGCCAAAACGTGTATAGTCACCCCCTTAGGCAAAAACAAAGTGCCCACAAATTACCACATAGGTGGTAATCCATTAAGTACAGAAGAAGTAATTAGGGACCTGGGGACCCAAGTTGATAGCAATCTCTCATTTGGCAACCACGTGGCCAAAGTGGTTAGAAAACATTTTATATAGCCCACCTAATCATGAAGGGATTCACATCTAGATCAGGCGAGGTCATCGTGCCTCTTTACTCATCCCTCATCAGGCCCATAATTGAGTACAATGCCCCTTTTGGGATGTACCTTACCAGACACCTGCAGCAACTGGAAAGACCCCAAAAGTACCTCACCAAGAGGATCAAAGGGCTCAAACAGATGCCATATGATGCCTGGTTAATGAAACTCCAGCTCTACTCAGTGGCATACCGCCTGCTCAGAGGCGATCTGTGCCTGACGTATAAAGGCATGTCCAACCCAGAATTAATGGACATGCTGCATCTCAGAAAATCCAAATCCCATAGAGCTACGCGCTCGAGAGACTTGAACCTCAGCACTGAAATAAATAGGACATGCTGGAGGGACAGATTCATAACCCAGAGGCTCCCTTCACTCTGGAATAAAATCCCAGTCCAGGTTAGGCAGAGTCCCTCACTGACTCTCTTCAAGAGGAATCTTGATGAGTGGATGGGAGATCATAGGTTTACCCCGGGTATCACTTCTGTGTCACTGTTAGTGTTACTAACCTCAAAAAAGGGCATAGGAAAATTAATTTAAAATGGGTGGCGAAAGCCAAACACACACACTGGCTAGGGTTATAAATGCCCTAGGGCAGATAGCCTAGTATGAACCTATGAACATCTCTCACACACTTATGTAGGTCCCTCTGGTACACCACGAAGGCAGCAGCTTGTAGCTGGTGAGTATGGTTTATGTTCATGCTTGCCAATAGATTGGTCATGTAATGACTGTGGTATATTCCATGCACACATCTAACACACCTACCCATAATGCATGCTGATCATGTTTACATATTGCTGCTGTTAACTGCAATGCATCACAGTGGGGACTATGATGGTGTATCTGAAGGGTATGTCAGACTCCTGCAATATAACACATCCTGTCATTGCAAAATGTGTCCACAGGGATGAACATAATGGTGAGACAAATGGCCTACAGTAGGGACATGTGTGAAACATAACCCTTATACAGTGCTACAACAGTGTATATACCAGTATTACAATGGCAACTCTTACAGATCTACACTACGGCATATCATAATACAGTGGTCCACAAGCCTTAAAACCTGAAATGTGGTCCCAACATGAGCAATGAGTGTGTAATATGGAACTGTAGGTTAGGACAGCAAATATGGGGAATACATAACTTCACAAACACTGGAAGCATATGTGTGCACACACTCCAGATAAAATATAGTGGGAGCAGTTGTTGAGGTACAGACTCCAAGCATTTGTCATGGATATGCACCTTTCAGCAAATACACATCCCCAATGTCACACTACGTATTGGTCTGCTGTCCAAGACATTTGGCCATCAAATGTGCACACTTACCTGCAACAGAGGCAGGCATGGCTTGCTCACATCTTACATGACATGGTGTGGGCCCCATACCAAGAAGGTAGCATGCTTGAGCTGGACATGTAGCCATACCTCACCATTGCATATGCCGTGACAAACTGTGCAGTCATTTATGTGGCAAGGATGTATGGGACAGGAATGATGTAGGAAACAGATGGCCATCCAAGACAAATGATGTCACATATAGCAAACTGGTCATGTGGGCAGCCCAGTAACATACCACAATACTGAGGGGAGTTGCAGGAATGTCTAGCAAGTACTGTCTGTGCATGTCCCATGAAAGCAATTGCCTGGACTCTGCAAGCGTGTGTCCTATGGGTTAGGGTAATCAGATGTGAGAGTTGTACCATAGGAAACATCAGCCATGCCTCTATAGAGGTAGTGTAGGCATAACAGAAGAGGTTCCCAAAGGTCATGCGTTGCAACGTGTACTGGTGTACCATGAACACATCGAAAACCTACAGAGAGTATCATGTAAGATACATGTGCTGCACAACCAATGCCTCACCCCGCCTCAGGCACACTATCTTTATCTGTACTGTGCCAGTGCCAGTGTACATCTGTATGTTTGCCATTCATTAGCTGGAACTAGGCTGTTACACGTGGTGTTCAGTGTTTGGGACACTGCAAACTGACATGTGTAGGCCGTAGTTGTGGAGCATCTGCAAAAGGGCTGAAGGTGGGGCGGGGGTGTCATTATGGCACACCACTGCACTGCAGCAGGGATCCTAAGGATGCTATGAATGGCTGTATCTGCATAAGTCAGGTTCAGGAACTGTGGCAGACGTAACCCTGACTCCACAGCAATAGTGACGGCAGTGTGTGAACTCCAAGGTATGTGCACATGAGTTGATGTTGCAATCATGCAGGGTTGGGGGACATTTGTAGACCAGACTGACCATATACTGGCAAATGCAGATGGCCCATGCTACTATATCCCTGCCAGGAATAGTGACTGCTGTAGTACACAACAGTAGGTGCAACAAACAAACAGTCATGATAAAGGTGTGCACACACATCCACCCATGAAGTGTATACATCGGGGTCAGCATCAGCACACCTAACACATTTCTTAGACACTGCATTTGAATGTACAGGACATATGTCACATATAAGGCTCATGTAATGTTAACATATGCATTGATGTGGTCCCATGACATATCAAGGAAGAGTGCGTCATATCAATAAGGGTGTGTACACTCCCCACAACCATGGTAAGGTATGACGGTTATCAGTGTAATAGTATTGTATTGGTCATACATGCACCACTGATGTTGAGATCTGTAAACCAGACATCAGGCATTCACAAATGACGTATGTCCACATATCATCCCAGGCATGTATCAGGCAAACACATACGGGCTGTGAGCATTAGAGCAGACATGACTGACACACAATACACATTCAGCAATGGTGTGTACACCAATGGTGTGGTGTGTATGGTGCACAATACATGGCAGGGTGCAGAACAGGTGCACAGCAATACTGTGTACATGGGTGCAGTGTTATCCAGGGAAAAGGGCATCACTTACTAACACAGCCCATGCATCACACACATGTATACTGTTGCTATCATGGATTGACTATAGCTGCACTGTTGGGTACCATATGTCATGCATGTTGATAGATGGGTAATGGGGGGTCTGTGTATACTACCTTTGTGCAACCTCACCTGGTTGTGGTTGTGTGTGTGTGTGTGTGTGTGTGTGTGTGTGTGTGTGTGTGTGTGTGTTATTTTGTAAGTGCAATCTGGTGGAGTGGAGGGGGGTTGATGCATGTAGGATGTGTGTGCATGTGTGTGTGTTTCTGCGGGTGTCCATGTATGCACATGTGTGATTGTGGGGTTGTTCATACATCAGTACTTCCCTTTGGAATCATTCAGTACATGGACTGACACATGAGACACTAGGAATACCTGTCTGATATGTAATCACAGGACAGCTAGCAGTATAATAAGGTCTGTAGCATGGAACATGCATTGGGAGGGAAACCAGACACCAGGTTTACCGTTAAAACTGCAATAAGCAGAAAGGTGAATGACTACCCACGTATGCATCACTACAGATGCTTTGGGGAATTACTAGACAGCACCAGGGAGTGTATCCATATATGTTCATAGGTAGGTACTAGGTTATTGGCCCTAGGGCTTATGCCTAGCCTAAGGTACCCTGGCTTTTGCCACCCAAGAAAATTATTTTCCTGTGCCACTGTCCAGCAGAGCCACAGAAGTGATCCCCGGGGTGAATTTCCTATCTCTCATCCAATCATCAAGATTTTTCTTGAACAGTGCTAATGAGGAGCTTTGATATAGATAGGTAGTTTGTTCCAGAGTATGGGAAGTCTCTTGGATAGGAATCTACCCCTCCAGCATGTTCTGTTTATTGTGGTGACGAGGTTTAGGTCCCTTGAGTGTGTAGCTCGTAGGGATTGGGATTTCTTTAAGTGGAGCATGTCTAAAAGCTGTGTGTTTGACATAGAGGCGATCTCTGCCTAACGCACAAAGCTGAGTAGGCGATATGCAATGGAGTAAAGCTGCAGTTTTTTTTAGACGGTCTGCATAGGGCATCTCTTTGAGGCCGGTAATCCTCTTTGTGAGGTATTTCTGTGGCCTTTCCAGTTATTGTAGATGTCTTGTGAGGTACATACCAAAAGGGGCATTGTACTCTATAATGGGTCTAATGAGTGACGAGTAGAGGGGAACAATGACCTCTTTTTTCCTGGATGAGAAACCTTTTGTGATGAGGTGTGCCACATAGGATTTCCTGACTACTGTGGTGATGTGATTATCAAAAGGAGAGACTACTGTCCACCTGTGTCCCAAGGTCTCTTATCACACTTTCGGTGTTAAGTAGACTACCACCTATGTGGTAGTTCATGGGTACTGAGTTTTTACCAAACGGAATGACAATGCACTTTTTTGCATTGAGCTTGAGCCCATGGCTTTGACACCAAGCATCTGTCTCAGCAAGTCCCCTTTGTAGAATGTCCACATCTTTTGGAGTTTTTATTATGGCTCCTAGTTTGCAGTCATCTGCGAACTTCATTAGCCAAAGACCTTCTGTGTTGGCCTGTACTTCAGAGAAGTAGATACAAAACAGGAGACGACCCAGGACTGAACCCTGTGGTACTCCACTTGTCACTGGTCTGAAGCGGGATTTGGAGTCTGCTACTTTCACAGTGTGGGTTCTGTCAGTGAGCCAGTTGGCAACCCATCTTGTGACATAGGGATTTATACCTAGTTTAGTGAGTTTATCTAGAATTCCAGAGTGGGGGATGGTGTCAAAAGCCTTGGTGAGATCTAGATAGGCTGTGTGAACTACCTTACCCTCATCTACGGCTTTGGTGACTGCTTCAAAGTAGTCCATCAGGTTTAGGAGACATGAACTGCCTTTTACAAACCCGAACTGGGTGGGGTCCTGAGTTTGAAGATAACCAATGTCTTTGTTTATAAGTTCCATGATGATATGCTCCATAGCCTTGTAGACAAGGCTCGTTAGGCTAATGGGGCGGTAGTTTAAGGGGTCTGTGGTGGCTCCCCCTTTGTGGAGTGGGATAACTGTCACTGTGCCCCATTCAGTGGGCACATAGCCTGAAGTGAGGCTATGATTGAACATGGTACTTAGGTGGGGTGCCAGTTCATTCTGTAGTTCATGTAGAACACAGCCTGGAATGTCGTCAGGTCCCATGGATGCTGTGTTCTTGGCTTTGGATAGTGTGTTTTTTACTTGTGTAGCCATGATTATAGGAACTTTGCATTCTGCTGGTATAGAGATGGGCCCTTTAGGGGATAACAGAGGAGTAAAGTTAGCACTGAACCTATCTGCCAGGATGTTGGCAATATCCATTGGTTCTGTATATTTAGTGCCATTGTGCTGTAACTCAGAGCAGATCTGAGTGTTGCCATTGAGATTCTTGACATAGCTACAGAATGCTTTGTGGTTGTCTTCAGAGTCAGTGGCGATTTTGTTTTCATAACTAGCTTTGGAGGATTTTATGATGGATCTCAGCTTCTTACTGAAGCTGACCAGAGAGTTTCTCCAATCATGGGATTTTACTCTTTTTTTTGCAACAATTTCTTTCTTCTGTTGTGGAGTTGGTTCATGGCAGGGGACCACCAGATTGGCTTCCTTTTTTTGGAGGATAGCATCTTGGTTCTGTTAGGGATTGCACGATCCATGTACTCATGTAAGTGCTTATAAAGTGCATTTGTGTAAGATTCAGCAGTCGTACCTCTATTGTCCATCAGCATGGGTGTCGTGAAGTTTGCCACGTCTTAAGTGTGAAGTTGGCTTTGGAGAAATTCTTTACTGTGGTTTCCCTAATGGGGGGTGGGGGAGGGATGTGGATGTCTAGGGTGATTAGCTTATGGTCAGATCTGACCAATGAGGAATTGACCTCTGGTGTGGAACACCAGTTGCCCATGTTGGTAATAACCAAGTCTAGGATATTGCTGCCCCTGGTGGGGGTGTGGATAAATTGATCCATGGCATTGGAATTTATGAATTCCAGAAAACGTTGAGCACAAGAGTTTGTACATGAGTAGTTTTCCCAGTTAATGGTAGGGTAGTTGAAATCGCCCCATTATTAGGGTGTTAGGTTGTACCCTAATTTTCTAGTGTATTAAGAAATGAGGAGTGGGAATCCTGGGGCATGGTGGGGGATCTGTAGCAAGCTGCAATTTGGATTGCGGTCTTGCCCAGAGTTAGTTGCACTTGGATAATCTCGGATGCATTATGCTGAGCAACTAGCCTGGAGGTGTGGATATCCTTAATGGACACGCCTCCGCCTTTAGTGTTTCGGTCCAGGTTATGTGTCCGAAAGGTGTGGTATGAATTATAGCCTGGTAATGCAGGGGTACTCTCTGGAGCCTTGAACCAGGTCTCTGTCACTGCACAGATGTTGATGTTCTCCATTTTAAGGAGTGCCGAGAGAGAGTGCATTTTGAGGTTTAGACTTCTAGCATTGAGTAGCAATACCCTCAGATTCTTCTTGCCTGTACCTGTTGGGGTGGTGAATTTGTCATTTGAACCTTGCCTAAAAAAGGCACTATAGGGGTGGCTAGAGCCTTAGCTAGTATCCGGAATCCCAGGGGCGACAGGTGCAGGCCATCTCTGGCAAAGCATCATGGCTTGTCGATCATGTCATCCCAGGCAGACAGATACTGGATCCCCTTAGAATGACACCAGAAGCTTAGCCAATTGTTGAAGTCAATCATTTTGTCCTTGTACTGTGGTATCATTCTGGGTGATGGCAGGATGCTACTCAGGGCTAGGGTCATACCAGCCTGGGCTACAAGATCGGACAGCTCCTCCATGTCCCTTTTCATGTAGTCCAAGGAGGTACGTCTCAGGTCATTCACACCAACATGGACAATGACAGAGTCATATTTGTACTTGTTGTGGAGTGACCCGAGTACATGTGTTATGTGGCGGATCCGGGCACCCAACAGGCAGCTGACAGTAACTTTCTCCTTGTTTAGCCAGGTGAG
>NC_056741.1:1691010137-1691015137 GCF_019279795.1 Protopterus annectens
GTAATGCACACGTACACATTTGTCAGTACTGGGGTGCATTGCTGCAGGTGGTCATAAGTGTGTACCTGGCTATTGTACATGGAGAGATGGGAAGTGTAGGGGATGTGTACACAGTGACATCATGCCACTTGCCATGTGCCAGCAGGCAATCTAATCTACAAATACCAATGTGGTAATCCTCAGGGTGACAGTGACATGCATCAGCCAATCTTCTGGGTGCCTCCTGCAAATGGCCAGTGATGTGATCCAGTTGACATGCATGCAACAAACGTGGTTTGTGTCCGTGTTGGAGACCTGTACCCAAGCATGTTCTGTTGACTGTGGTAGTGTAGTGTAGTGGAGGCACCCATGGCATATGGTGCATACAGGGTGTTGTGTCCCATCTGTGCCCGTTATAACACAGCTGGACAGGCATGTCAGTTTTAGTCAAGCATAGGTTGTCCGTATGTATCCAAGCTAGATACCTGCCATCTGCACATTTGTACAGGGACTGACAGAAATCAGTTTGCCAACTAGCTATGCAGTAGGATGAATTTGTCGACAGACAGACATCCAACACCAATATGTATGCCATTACTACATGTTGGCAGCCCTCACTAACATGTGCTGTACAGACAGTAATCTACAGTTAATTTCCACATGTCAGATTACTATATACTTTGACAGCTCACACACCAGAAACACGACAGTGAGGACTCAAGAGTCCATCTATGCATGTAGGGGTGCTTGTTGCCAATACTACAATTAGCAATCTACTCTTGCTTGGGAAAGCACTGTCAACAGTAATAATGGCATGATACTCTACATGCCAGTGTGACGGCACATTACCTGGGATACTACCCTTGTATGTAACACATTCACATGGATAAGATTGATGTACAGGTCTTATATACTCAAGTGTCCCAGACAGGACACTCACACCCCTTGCTACTGTAATGACAGCACATAGACGCATGTTATGTACATGGCATTGCATACACTTATTACGGATGTCATTACCCTGCTGTGTTAGCAGACTGATATGTGAGCACTGGTTACCAGGGCTAAGCCATGCTTAGCAGCTGTCAGCATTGCTGCAATATAACAGCTAAGCACATTTGCACACTGGCAAATTAACCATACATGGTGTAAGTACCCCTACATTTAACTGTACCTTAGCACCACTTAGCTTCACGCAAACCAACGCAAACACACTTAAAGCTGCTCAAAACTGCCTGTCTGTATCCAGCAGCCCTTGTTCTGCCCAGCAACAAAATAAACGGCCATTACAGGTATTGAACCCAGGACCATGTACACTATAGTCACAACAGTTAACCACTATGCCATGACAGCTGTGTAGACATTGTTGTTTTTCCAAAACATCTGTCAGTAGACATACTGAATAGTATTGAACAATCGCTGTGACTTCTACAATTGTATAGTACACGTTAGTGTTATTACTGTTGCATCACATATGTTGTTATATCTAAATATACACATCAGATACATACGGTGTGATACATCTGGGAAGGTATACACAACAGTAATATTTACACATTATCATGATATGGATATATATACATATCTAGATATGTCTACATGTACATACACATTTATTCATATATATGTATTTATACACATCTGTATAGTGCATCATATATATATATATATATATATATATATATATATATATAGCTTTAAAACTTCAGCTTGGCAAGCTAAGAACTTGGTTATATTCAACTGGACGTATAAGAGAATTTAAGTACCTTTTTATGCACTTTTTTTAAAAAATACAGTATTTAAATTGATTTAAACTGTGTATGAAGGAGTGTTGAAGCAATTTTTAACTGGTTATTCTGCTCTTCAGTAACTTGAACTAAAAGCTAGTGTTGGCTGAATTTTGTTATTTGCTAGTAATTACAGGTGTGGGGGTAGCCACATTCATTGATTTCCTGTCCTTGCATATTTAAACTGGTGCATGTGAAATAATTCCTGCTTTAAAACTTCAGCTTGGCAAGCTAAGAACTTGGTTATATTCAACTGAACGTATAAGAGAATTTAAGTACCTTTTTATGCACTTTTTTTTATTAAAAATACAGTATTTAAAATTGATTTAAACTGTGTATGAAGGAGTGTTGAAGGAATTTTAACTGGTTATTCTGCTCTTCAGTAACTTGAACTAAAAGCTAGTGTTGGCTGAATTTTGTTATTTGCTAGTAATTACAGGTGTGGGGGTAGCCACATTCATTGATTTCCTGTCCTTGCATATTTAAACTGGTGCATGTGAAATAATTCCTGCTTTAAAACTTCAGCTTGGCAAGCTAAGAACTTGGTTATATTCAACTGGACGTATAAGAGAATTTAAGTACCTTTTATGCACTTTTTTTAAAAATACAGTATTTAAATTGATTTAAACTGTGTATGAAGGAGTGTTGAAGGAATTTTTAACTGGTTATTCTGCTCTTCAGTAACTTGAACTAAAAGCTAGTGTTGGCTGAATTTTGTTATTTGCTAGTAATTACAGGTGTGGGGGTAGCCACATTCATTGATTTCCTGTCCTTGCATATTTAAACTGGTGCATGTGAAATAATTCCTGCTTTAAAACTTCAGCTTGGCAAGCTAAGAACTTGGTTATATTCAACTGGACGTATAAGAGAATTTAAGTACCTTTTTAATGCACTTTTTTTTAAAAAAATACAGTATTTAAATTGATTTAAACTGTGTATGAAGGAGTGTTGAAGGAATTTTTAACTGGTTATTCTGCTCTTCAGTTATTCCCACCCACCCGCCCTGTTTTTGTTTTGGTGTTAATCTTAGTGGCATTGAAACTGCCCACCCCTCAGCCTGCCTCTGGGCCCATCTCATTTGCTCACTCAACTGAGTGCAGTGAGATCATATTCTGATTTCAGGCACTCCTACTGTGTACAAAGAGAGCATCTGGGAAATAGAAAAAAAAAAAAATTAAGCTTATTTCCTGCCTTTCTTGTTAAGTGGTACAGACTATTTGTAGGCTTCTGAGCCCCAAGCCCTTCTGTGTTTGAGGGAAGCATTCTAGCTTGTTTTTTTCTTATAACTAGCCAGTTTTCTAGTTTCAGCACTCAAATCTGTTTCTTTGATCTCAGCACTTGTTCAGAAAAAAAAAAAAAAAAAAAAATTTCATCTGCTTTTACTGTCCTTGTGTTTTACCTACTTCTTTTTACTTTTGCATCATCTTAAAATACTCAATTGTATTTATTACTGCTTGGTGTAACTCATTCTAAGCCTTTTGGTTTAAACACTTGGGCTTCGGACCAGTTAGTTGTTTTGCACTGAGAGGGTTTGTGGTCTGCACTGTTGTGGCAGAACAGGTAGCTTACATCCTTCTAGGTTGAGAACTGTTGATTGAGGGCTCAGTGTCTGTTATTCTAAAAGTGTATTAATTCTGGTTTAAGCACTTGGGCTTTCAAACCAGTTATTTTACATTAAGAGGGTTGGTGGTCTGCACTCTTGTGGGAGGAGAGGCTGAACTCTGCCCTTCTGAGCTGGGAATTTCTGGTTAAAGGCTTATAGTGCATGCATATCTGAACTGTTTCTTACTGAAGTTGGTGCGCCTTGTTTGCTGTGGCATAGACTGGATTCGGGCCTGCTGGATCTAGCTTTGTTTGTGTAACTTGAGCACTAATCCAGACATTCTCTAAAGTATTCAATGGTATTTATTACTGCTTGGTTGTAACTTGATTAAAGTGTAGCTATCATTCAAGTCTTTTGGATTAAGCACTTGGGCTTCAGACCAGTTGTTTTACATTAGGAAGGTTTGTGGCAAGCACTGTGGTGGCAGGACAGGTAGCTTTCATCCTTCTAAGTTGGGAACTGCTGATTGAGAGCCCAGTGTCCAAGTGTATTAGTTCTGGTTTAGGCACTTGGGCTTCAGGCCAGTTATTTTACATTAAGAAGGTTCGTGGTCTGCACTCTTGTGGGAGAAGAGGCTGGACTCTGCCCTTCTGAGCTGGGAATTTTCTGGTTAAAGGTTTATAGTGCCTGAATATTTGAACTGTATCTTACTGAAATTGGTTCACCTTGTTTGCTCTAGCATAGACTAGATCCAGGCCTACTGAATCTAGCTTTGTTTATATGCTTGTTGTTTGTTTGCTTGTTATTTCCCTGGAAGCTAATTCACCTAATACGCAACTTCTCAGCTTCTGTGGATCACTAGTGATATCTGCATTGCTTACTGTACTTATTTCCTTGTTTCACTTGAAAGAAAGTTACTGTTTGTCGTTTTGCATTTAGTTACTTGTAACACATTGCACTCAAGTTACCTGGCACTTGCTCACTAAAGCAATTATATAAGTCAGCACTAAAAATTAAAAGCACTACACCCTCACTCCCCACTGGCCCTTGTTTTCAATTAAGGATTTCCCAATATTATTCTAGCATGTCCAAAGGTCAGTTGTCAATCTCCTCTCGGTCCAGCTGGTGAATCTGGGAATCTTGAGGCAATGTTATAACTGCCTCATGTACACAGACAACCCTCTCCTCCTCCCACATAACACAAATACTTGCGAGAGATGCAGCTATTTAGCCAAACTGGAGGCTGAGCTCTCTCAACTCAGGACTGGCAAGACCAGACAGGAGGAGAAGGCAACTACACACACCACAAAACCAGCCTCACATAATGCTACCACTCCACTGAATCAAACACATAAACACACAAAGACATACTCGGAGGCTCTGAGTAAAATTTACCTAAACAGCAGAGGCCTCCAAAGCAGACACCCAAACAACTGCTACCTCAAGACACCCCACAAGCAACACATAAACCACAAAAGCAGTGTGCAAAGCAGTCACAGCCCTTAAGGCCAAATACAACACCAAACATACTTGTCATAGGTGACTCCATAGTCAGACACACTGGCGTCCCACTCACCAGGCTGAACAAGGAGAGGGTCACAGTAAGCTGCCTATCGGGCGCTAGAATCCGCCACATAACACAAGCACTGGGTCACTCCACAGCAAGTACAAATATGACACAGTCATTGTCC
>NC_056741.1:1691020137-1691150718 GCF_019279795.1 Protopterus annectens
AGAAGCTGACACACAAATTTTCTGATTATAGTACAGCAAGCACTACTTTATTATTTTTTAAAACGGTCTTCTTCGCTTATACGGAAATGACTGTTCTGGTACATTTGCAAGCTAGAAGGCTATTATTGCCCATCTCTAAAATATTTGTATGTATTTACATGTGTGTAAAATGTGTAAATATGAATAATCTGTTTAAACGAGTGGCTATTTTACATACACAAGGATGCCTCCATTTTATTTTTTTTTTATTTTAGGTGCAATGGTATTCTTTAAACTAATGAGTGCATATTACAGATGTCTTGCATTGTTGTGAATGATCAGCAAATTCTCTGTTTGCAACAAAATATCACATTTCCTATCACTTGCAATTAATATTGTTTCACTGTACGACTGCTGGATTATTACAAAAATAACTATGTATGCCTAGATATGTCATTAGTGGTAAAATAGTCAAATAAATAAAACCATGGCTTCACATGAAACCTGGGTCTGCTTGCTTATTCATTTTGAAAAATTAAATGAAATTACAATTTCACATGGAATGAGTTTGTCTGTTTAATTATTTACATATGTATGCATCTATGTATGAATGCAAGTTAAAATTGTACTGGCTAGTTCTTATCAGAAAAAAGACCGTCTGGTCAATATCAATATACATGCAAAAAACATGCATTTCTTTTGAATTCGGACATTTCAGTCGTAACTGAAGGTATACCTCTCAACCTGCAAGTATGAAGACTTTTGCCTTAACAGAAACATTTAATTGGCTAAAGTAGTTACCAAACTCCAAGATAAAAGTGTAGTGAACAGTACCTTTACTCAAAAGTGTTAAGAAAAATAAGGTACTAGCTGAAGTTGCGTCTCTAAGATGATCAGATACTGTCCAGGAAATACCTTCTAAGATTTCTCTTCCAACTATCACTAAAGAACAGGCCCTCACCGAACACTCCACATCTAAAAGCACTACATCAATGGGCCCTGATAATATCCACAGATGCCTTCTAAACAGCTTGAAACATGACCTTTAAAGCCCACTAGAATCGCTGTTCAACCACAATCTCCAGACAGGCTTCATACCGAAGGAATGAAGGACTGCAACTATCATCCTACTACACAAAGATGGATCATCAACTGACCTAGGGAGCTACAGACCCATCAGTTTGTCTAATCTTACAGGCAAGGTCACGGAAAGAATTATCATGGACCTGATAAAAACACATAAGAAATCTTAAACAGAAAAATAAAACAGACCCATCCCCGTTTGGTTTTGTCAAGGACAGTTAACACCTACTAAACCTGGTGAACTTCAAGAAGGTCACTAGGGCCATGGTTGACTGCAAAATGAAGGTCACTAGTGCCATGGTTGACTGCAAAATAGTACATACTGACAAACTCAACCTGGCACAGGCATTTGACTTGATACCTCAACTTGGTATTTCAGACAAACTCATTAATTTAGCTCACAGATAAGACACATTAGGTTAAGGTGGGGTAATCCACCTATACCAATAGGCCTGTTACTTATGTTGCCCCTCAGGGTTCACACTGGGTCCTCTTCGGTTTGGAATATACTTCTCTCAAGTCAAGGCATATACAGAGGGACTTTGGCTGACCAGACTTGCTGATGACTGCAAGCTAGGTCCAACCAACAAATCCACCAAAGACATAGATATCATCGAGGATGATATGACAGACACATAACTGACACCAAAACCATGGCCTAATACTCATTGCAAAAAATGCATAGATATACCTTTTGGTAAAATGACCACCCCTGCACATTACAACAGTGATAATTCTCAGTTAAGATTAGAGTAGACACAGTGATAAGGGACTTGAGAAATCAGATAGACAGTAAACTGAACTTTAATCACCATGTGCCATTGTGGTGAGAAAATCCTTCTATGCGGTGCAAATTATAAGTAAGCACAAGGCATCCAGATCTACGGAGATCATAGCCCCACTGCGCTCAGCTCTCATTAGACCAATAACAGAGTACAATGGACCCTTCAGCATGTACCTAATCAGGCATTTGCCAACAGCTAGGAGCGGCCACACAAGTTCCTCACAAAGAATACAGGGTGTAAATAACATGTCCTATGTGGACCATATTAAAGCCCTGTTCAGAGTCTTCTACAGACTATTGAGAGGTGATCTATGCCTACCCCATGAGGCATTCTCCCGTCCAGCCCTGATTAATCTGCTACACATTCAGAAAACAAACAAATGAATTACCTGATCTAAGGATCTAAGCCTCACCTGTGACATAAGCAAAACATGTGGGAGGAACAGATGTGTCTCAGAGATCAACCCTTCTCTGGAAGAGATTTCCCATTCATGTGAAACAAACCTCTTCTCCTATTCAAATGCAACTTGGACTAATACGTGGGAAATTGTAAATTCACCCCTGCTTGTCACCTGTGGTGTTTATGGACAGCAGCAGCTTGTAGATGCCCTAAGGCACAGGTATATACCAAAGTTGTTCTAGTCCTAGTGCACTGATGGTTATGAAAATTGGGGCATGAATGACTAGACTTATAAAGGTTCTTTGACCATTAGCTAAGTAACTTCTTATAATCCTTTTTTTTTTTTTTTTTTACAGTGAGTTGCAAATACATGAAATTGCTTTCCACAGAAAGCAGTGAAACGTCACTCGATGGGTTGCCAACTGGCTTACTGACAGAACCCACACTGTAAAAGTAGCTAACTCCAAATCCAGCTTCAGACAAGTGACAAGTGGAGTACCTCAGGGTTCAGTCCTGGGACTGCTCTCGTTTGGCATCTACTTCTCGGAAGTACAGACCAACACGGAGGGACTCTAGCTAACAAAGTTCACAGATGACTGCAAAAGTACAGTTTTGTACCTACCATAAATGTAGATGTCCGAGAGGTATGCATCTGCAGTCCTAACAAATGGGTTGTCCTGTCCTCAGGCAGCCCTTCGGTCAGCCAGATTCCAAAGTCTGGGTCTGGCCTCGGCTGATGTCGCACTTCACCCGACGTCATAGCTGCAGTTCTTCGGGTATAAAGGTATCAGCCGACGCCATTTTCCTCAGTGTTTCTTGCCCCAGATGCCAGGTGCCCTCTAGGAAGGCTAAATATGGATAAATATAAAAGTTTCCAAATAACAGAGAGCAAATAAAAATAAACATGTATATACATACATACAAACAAATACACCATAATGGATTCCCCCAGCTAGCTGGAAGGAGGGAGGGTAATCCTGACTGCAGATGCATACCTCTCGGACATCTACATTTATGGTAGGTACAAAACTGTACTATGTCCTTCAAGGATGCATCTGCAGTCCTAACAAATGGGTAGAATACCATAGCCAAACTGGGGGAGGAGGTAATAATAAGATTATGGTGTAGCTAAGATCCCTTGCAAAACAGCAGTGGCAAAACCTGCTCGGGATCTGGAGTATAAGGGTAGATTATAATGCTTGGCAAATGTATTCACGGAGCTCCAAGTAGCAGCCTCTAAAATGTCTTTGGTAGCCACTCCTCGTAAAAAAGCTGTAGTAGTGGCTGTAGCCCTTGTGTAGTGAGGTCTGATGTTTTCTGGAGTTGCCTTTCTATGGTAAGAGTAACAAAATCTAATGCAATTTCCTATCCACTTAGAGATTGTCTGTTTTGAAATTGCTTTTCCTTCCATTCCTGTTGCATATGCTACCAGAAGCTGGTCAGTCTTTCTATTGCTCTTGGTTCTGTCCAGGTAGTAGCGCAATTGCCTATGTACATCCAAGGTATGTAATAGTCTTTCTCCCCTGTTCTGTGGGTTGGGGAAGAATGTAGGCAGGTGGATAGCTTGGTTTAGAGATACCCTGGAGACCACCTTTGGCATAAAAGTAGGATTAGTTCTCATGGACACTCTATCTGGATGGAAGATAAGGAAGGGCTGTACTGCCATTAATGCCTGTAATTCAGAAACCCTTCTTGCTGAAGTGATTGCAAGCAGGAAAGCAGTTTTCCATGATAAGTACTGTAATTCTGCTGTTGCTGCTGGCTCAAAAGGAGGGAGTGTCAACTTTTCTAGCACAAAGTTCAAGTCCCATGCGGGCAATGGTGGCTTCCTTGGTGGTTTTACATTTTTAATTCCTCTCAGAAACTGCCTGAGTAGAGGATGTGAGAAGACTGGAGGGTCCATGTTGTATTCTGCAGAAATAGCTGATGCATGAATCTTGATGGAAGAATAGGACAGGCCATTGTGGAAAAGTTCTGCCAAGTATTCCAGGATGTTAGCTAGGTTTACCAGTGACACATTTTCTCTTTTTGCTGCACTCCAAATGAGATATCTTTTCCATTTTGCTGAATAAGTTTTCCTTGTTGAGGGTCTGCGAGCCTCCAAGATAATGTCTTTAACCCTTTGAGATAAATCTGGGTTATTTTGTCTTCTGCAATGTTCCAGGCAGCTAGCTGCAGCGTTTTTAGGTTTGGATGCAGGGTTTTGAAGTTGTTCTGTGTTAGCAGTAAGGGAACTAGGGGCAAAGGCCATATTTGTTCCCGAGACATACTCCTCAGTAATGGGTACCAATGCTGCCTCGGCCAGTCTGGAGCTATCAGGATGATCCTTGGGCAGTCTTCTTTGATCTTCAATAGCACCTTGTGCATCAAAGGAAGAGGTGGGAATGCATATGCTGTCAAGTTTTTCCAACTGAAAGATAGGGAGTCCACCTTCCAAGCAAGTGGGTGGTATGCCCTTGTGCAGAATTTTTTCACTTGGTGATTGTGTGGGGATGCGAATAAGTCTATTTCTGGTAGTCCCCATTTCCTTGTAATGGATTTGAAGATGTCTGGATGCAGCATCCATTCGTGGGCATCCGTGGTAGTTCTGCTTAAGATGTCTGCTAGTATATTTTCTTTTCCTGGTACAAATATTGCCTGTAGCTGAATGTTGAAGCTCAGGGCCACATTCCAGAGGTCCATTGCCATCCGGCATAGAGGGTATGAACGTGTGCCTCCCTGTTTGTTGATGTACCACATAACTGTGGTGTTGTCCGTCCTTATCAGCAATTGACCCTGTCAAAGAAACGGTCTGAATGTCTGAATTGCCAGTTTTACTGCCAGCATCTCCTTTTGATTTATGTGTAGGTTCAGCTGGTCTTGAGTCCATAAGCCTTGTATGCACTTGTCCAGCATGTGTGCCCCCCAACCGAGGTCTGAGGCGTCCGTGGTGATAGTCTGGCTTGGTTGAGGGCTGTGGAAGGGCAGTCCTTTGTTCAATTGACAGGCCTGAGCCCACCATTGGAATTCTTGCTTCAGGCATGGAATTATTGGAATTTGGGTTTCTAGGCTGTGCTTGTGCTGAGACCATAAATTCCTTAGGTACCATTGCAACTTCCTCATATGTAGTCTGGCATGTGGAATCAATATTATGCAGGATGCCATGTAACCCAGGGCTTGCAGGACTTTCCTTGCTGTTAGCTGGTTCTGTGTTGTCAATGCCATGAAATAAAGAGGAAGGTGCTTTTGCTTTTCTGCTGTGAGGGATGCCATTTGATTTGTTGTGTCCAGTTCTGCACCCAAGAAAGTTATCCTTTGGGATGGTATCAGCCTTGACTTTTTGATATTGACTGTGTATCCCAGGGCTTGCAGTAGATGAATGACCTTTTTCAAATCTTTTGCTAATTTGTTTTTGTTGTCCGCTTGTATCAGGCAGTCATCCAGGTAAGGGTAAATTTGAATTCCCTGAAGCCTGCAATGAGCAATTACTGATGCCAGGCATTTTGTGAATACTCTGGGCGCAGTAGATAAGCCAAAGGGCAATGCTGAGAATTGATAATGCTCTGATCCTGCAAGAAATCTGAGGTATCTTCTGCAATTTGGTCGTATGGGGACGTGCAGGTATGCCTCCTTGAGATCTAGAGTTACCAGCCAAGACTCCTTGCCCAGCATGGGAAGAAGCTGCTGTAGGGTCAGCATTTTGAATTTTGGAACAATGAGATATGTGTTTAGAGCGGACAGGTCGAGAATAGGTCTCCATTGGTTTTCTTTTCTTGGCACCAGGAAAAGTCTGGAGTAAAATCCTTGCCCTTGTTCCATAGACGGTACCCTTTCTATAGCTCTCATCCTTATTAAGTGGTCTATTTGTTCTAGAGCTTTTGTCCTTTGATTTGGAGGTAGGTTTGGCATTCCTCTCTTCCTTGGTAGAGTATGGAAGCGAAACCTGTAACCTTGGTCTATTGTCTGTAAAATCCATTTGTCTCCTGTGATGTGATGCCAGTTTACTGAAAATAAGGCTAGCTTTCCGCCTAAGGGTGCTTCTAGTTGCTCCCTGGTAGGCGGTCTCAGAGCCAAGTCACTGTGATTGTCCTGTGGAAGTGGTAGTGGCTGGATCTGTGGCAGTACCTCGCTGGTTGTTAGGCTGCCACTGACGTCCCCTGTAGGCACCTCTGGATTGACCCCTGCCTCTTGGGCGCCTATTCCTGCCCCTCTGTGCTCTGGTGGTGTCTGGAAAGGACCAATTCTTGGAAGGCCAGTTCCTACCAAACCTTGGAGGCTGGACCTGTAAGAAATCCTTGACTGTCTGGACAGATTTTGCTTTCTCTTCCACCTTCTTCAGCACCTGCTGTGCAGGGGAGCCAAACAAATTGAGCTTATCCATGGGAGCAGCCAGGAGCTTTGATTTAACATGGTCTGGTAAGGACTGCTCTTTTAACCATGCATGCCTTCTGATCACTGTACCAGTCATAGCTGATCTAAAGGAAGCCTCCAGTGCATCATAGCCGCATTTTAAGGAATGATTACTGACCTGCTGAATGTTACGTACCATTTCCTGAAGAGATTTTTTGTCTAATGGTTCAGGCAAGGACAGTGTTTTAGTTAACTGATCTAACATAAATTCCTGATACTGAATCATGTGGAATTGACAGTTTAAGGCCCTAGCCGAAAGAGTAGCAGAAGTATAAACTTTTTTACCCCATCTCTCTAAAGCCCTAGATTCCCTTCAAGAGGGGAGGGGGTTTTTGGCAGAGGTAGCTGCTACTGCCTTGGGTCCTTGAGAAATAGTTTCAGGATCTGCAAAAGGAGCCTTGTACAAATGATAATATGTGTCCGGAACCCTGTAGTACCTGTCGGGCTTAGCAGGGGCCGGAGGAAGAGAATCAGGAGCAGTACAAGCATCATTAAATGCATCATCCACAACAGTAAGAACTGGAGGAATGGCTAAAGGCCTATGCTGTGGCAAATGCAAAAAGGTCCTAAGCCTTTTCCTAGAGTCTGAAAAATCCTGGCCCTGCCATTGGAATTGTTCCCTCATAGCATGCAAGGTTTCCCCAAAAGAAAATTCCTCAGGCGGAGAGGCCGAAGGAATGGAATCTTCTGCATCAGAGTCCTCATAAGGAGAATAAGGGCCCTCTGGAGGGTTTGTATTTTCTGAATCATCAGATGAGTAATCTGAAGAGACTGGCTCAGGGGGCTCTGCTCTAGGCCTCTTCTCTGGAGGTGAGTGAGAGGCCCTGTCAGGGTGAGGTTGGGATCCCCGGATCAAAGAAATGAGATCCTCTGCTAGACTAAGCATTTGAGTACTAGAGCTAGGCCTGTGGAGAGGGGGTCTTAGCAGGCACAGTCTTGGTTGATTTTGCTGCTTTAGCCCTGGCGAAAGCCTTAATCGACATGGATGCAGGGGGCCTAGCAGCTCCACGTGCAGGAGTAGATATATCTAAAGGAATAGTATCAGATAAATCCTGTGAACCTGCAAGAGCAGATGGGATTTCAGTAGCAGATTCAGCCATGCTGGATGAGGCCTCAGTAGGCGGCAAGCTTTCGGCCGAAGGAAGAACCGTGGACTCTGTTTCAGCCGAAACAGAGACACTCGCAGTTGACTTAACCGCGGTTTCGGCCGAAACCGCGGACCACGAGTGTCAGTCCTTTTCCTTGCGCTTTTTAGTTAATTGCGAAGTCGGAGTTTCCGACGGCATGTTATAAGCAAAAGCGGAGCCGAAAAACTCCTCAGCAAATTCCGACCGATGTCTAAGAGTCCGTCGGTTGAAAGAAGCACAGGCTAGACAAGCTGCTACGTCGTGGTCTGGGCCTAAACAAGGTAGACAGTAAGAGTGGAAATCTTTATGAGGTATTCGTTTCCCACAAGTTAAACAGTTATTCACTTTTTCTGACATCGGCTGAGGCAAGAAAGAGTCCCCAACGGGGTACTTAGCTTTTTAGAAGTCTTCGGTAGTAGTAATCTCTGGTTCTGACCGACCGGCACTTGCGAACAGCTTCTGCTTCGGGCGCCACGCGGCAAGAAAGACTGGGGAAAATGGCGTCGGCTGATAGCTACTGCAGCTATGACGTTGGGTGAAGTGTGACATCAGCCGAGGCCAGACCCAGACTTTGGAATCTGGCCGACCGAAGAGCTGCCTGAGGACAGGACAACTCATTTGTTAGGACTGCAGATGCATCCTTGAAGGACATCTGGGAGCCATCACTGAATCCCCAAATGATGTGGATATTCTACAAAAGGGCCTTACAGAAACAGAAGCTTGGTGCCAGAGCCATGGGTTCAAGCTCAATGCCAATAAGTGTATAGTTATCCCCTTTGGGGAAAAACCATGTACACATGAATTACCAAATAGGTGGCAGTACACTAAACACCAAAAGTGTGATAAGAGACTTAGGAACACAGGTGGACAGTGGTCTCACCTTCGATAACCACATCGCCACAACAGTCAGGAAATCCTTCTATGAGGCAACCTCATCACTAAGGGGTTACCATCCAGAAAAAAGGAGGTTATTGTCCCACTGTACTCATCCCTCATTAGACCCATCATAGAATACAACACCCCATTTTATGTACTTCACAAGACATCTGCAACAACTAGAAAGGTCACAAAAATACCTCACTAAAGAAAATCACAGGCCTAAAGCAGATGCCCTATGCTGACAGACTAAAAAAACTCCAGCTATACTCTGTTGCATATCGTCTACTCAGAGGCGATCTCTGCTTAACATACAAGGCCATGTCAAACCCAGAGCTGTTGGACATGCTACACTTAAAAGAAATCCCAATCCATCAGAGCCACATGCTCCAGGGACCTAAACCTTGTCATCACAATGAACAAAACATGCTGGAGGGATAGGTTCCTGACCCAGAGACTCCCCATAGTCTGGAATAGACTGCCTGTACATGTCAAGCTCTCTTCAAAAGGAACCTTGACGACTGGATGGGCGATAGGAAATTTACCCCGGGGATTACGTCAGTCGTCCTGCCAGATAGGGGTCCAGGGAAGTAAATATTGTGGAAAGAAATAGCCAGGGAATTGTTATGGCTAGGCTTGTATAGGCCCTAGGGCAGACAGACTAGTACCAACCTATGAAACTAAGTTGAAGTCCAGAAATAAATATTATAACCAAAATCAGTTGTGGTGGAAGGTAGGCAAACGTAGGATACTGATAAGATACACCTTAATGGGCAGATTAGTTGGGCTAAGACATGCTTGTGTGACTGAATTCTACTTATGACATGTGCATCTACAGGAAATGTATTCAATGTCGTACTATTTAAATTTTGAGGTCATGGACATTCTCCCTTACGTGGTTGTGTCTATTTCTATCCTGTATATTGATGTTGCATTAATCTTTTAACTGGACTGCCCCTCAGAGCTCAACTATGTTTTAGGCAGTCTGGAAGCACAAGTACCCTGCATGACAAGCTCACTGACACAAAATTAAAAATGACAGTAGCTGGGAGCAGATTAAGCTACTTGAATGCAACTGAAATAAGGCAAAATTAAATGGCTGTTTGTGGCAAGATTTCTAGACATTGTGCATACTGCATAGGGGCAGTACTCATGGACTAGCCATTAAAACTACATACTCACCCATCTATAAATATAGCAACATTATAATTTAAATTCAAAACTACACTAATACATTTTGTACATTTCCAGTCAACAAAGAACTCCTGCAAGATAAAATGGCAAACACATTTTCTGTAAGTAGGAAAGGAAGCTCGCAGGTAATTCTCATCTCTGTATTGTTATGGGAATCGGTGGTACACTACATTACAAATCACATGGCATACATATCTACAAAGACATTCAGCTATAGCTTTGAAACCCCCACATTTAACATACTACTGTACTAGGCATTGAGAGAAACCACCATCATATCATAGCCCCACAAAGAAGTAGATGAGCACAATGAAGAACAGTAGCTCCATGGGCCAAATAACATCCCAGTAAGTTGTACTAGTGCTGTTCAAAATTCTTTTCTACTACATGGTTTGCTCACAAACTATGGCAATTATCCAAAGTGGTTAGTATCCAAATGGAGGGTCTACAGCTTCCTTTGGCAAATGCAGAACCATTAGTGTCACTAGTAAAATGTGCAAGGTAGAAGAGGAATTTTGCACTTGTTCAGGTAGACATGGGTGGCCTTTTGCATTCAGATAATACTCATTATGTAATTATAAGATATGTCACTGGACAAGATAGTATCATAGCATATCAAGAAATACACATTAATGACAATAAAAATGTCAATTAATTCAGACAGTGAAATAAGCAATGAGATTTGGTCCTTACCAATATGGGTCAGTTTTGCACCACACCAACTGCAATGTCCTGCATGGTCAAATCAGATCACAAATCATAACTCACAAACTCTTACGGCAAGAAATCTGAACAAAGACTAAAGCAATGTGGGAATTGTAAATTTAGAAAGTTGATACAATAACACCTTTTTGCAGTAACACACACATTTTTGAAGGATATGAAGTCAGAAATTCACATGTATATCAATTAGTGGCTTCAGTCCTCAGCAATTTTAGAGTCAAAGATCTGGACATTTAAGGTTCACAGGGAAATATTGGGACAATATGGAGGAATTTTTAGATATTCGGGTCAGTGTTGACGAGGAAGGACATTTTCATAGAGAGAGATATACAAAGGAATGTCATCGTCCGGCATATCTCCATAGAACAAACATGCACCCTAGTCATGTCCGGCATATCTCCATAGAGCAAGCATGCACCCTAGTCATGTGTTTAACAACATTCTGAAGGGTCAAGCCATGCGGTGTTCCAGGCTAACCGATAGGGATGAAAGATGCAATGAGGAATTTGTTAAAAGTTCGAAGGACAGCTATTAATGTTAATATTAATGTGCGTGTACGAGATGTGATAGGGCCAGACCCTATTTTTCTAAATCCAATACTCAGACTCATACGTAGGAAACTAGGGAACAACGTTTCATTTACATTTGCGTACAATAGACACAATGAAGCGATAAGGGGTATATTACAAAGGAACTGGAGGATACTTCAGACTGACACTCAAGATAGCTGGAGAGAAACCACATATAGTTTACAAAACCACTAAAAACCTTAAAGGGAAGTTATGTTATCCAAAGCCAGTATCCTACTGTGAGATACAGCCCGTAAATAAAGGGACAGTTAAATGTGGTCAGTGTAATTTATGTGAATATATATATGAAGGGACTGACTTTAAGCATCCTGATACAGGTGCAGAACATACTCTACAAACTAATGCCAATTGTAATAGTAAGAACCTTGCATAGGTAGCCGGATGTATGCAATGCAATTCATTCTACATTGGGAAAACTAACAGATGCCTAAGGGAGTGTATTAGGGGCCACATATATTGTTTGAAAAAAAGGGCATACTAACAGTGCTATAGCAAAACACGTCTTAGAGCTAGGACCTATACACCAGTTCAAATTTAGTGTACTAGAATTAGTACCTGAAAGCAGTAGATTAGGTGACATCGCTAACGATACAGAAAATAGGGAAATTAGATGGATTATTAAACTGAGGTCTCATTTAGGTAAAGGACTCGATAACCATACAGCCAACACTGCTAGACAGAGATAGGAAGTTGAGGAAATGATTTATTTTTATTGTTATGTTATGTTTTTTACTATTGTGTTTTTATTATTTCTGTCTTTTTAATTATTATGGTGGGCTCTGATTGGTCTATTTGAATGTTAATGGTATAAAAGGGAGTGATGTATGCCATTATTTTTAAGGTCTGATGAAGCTAATTGTATTTTTGAAAGTGCTTACCTTTTATTATTTTTGATTAAAGTATTAGTAATTTTAAAGCTTTGTTGCTTGCTGTGTTCTGCTGTGTCCTGCCACATAGATTTCGATTTTTTGGTATATACATATATTATAGAGGTCTATATCAGAATAGCGAAGAGGCATTTAATCGAACGCCTCTTCGTCGACCACAAAGAGCAACCGCTCAAAACAACGATTTCTTTCCCTGGGAAAGAAATCTCTTGGCCTTCACCGTGCATTTGCCCCTTTTCCTATTGTAGTGCAATCTCAGAGTTGGTATATTTAGTTGGGGGGGTGGGGGCATAGCCCAAGCCCCCCACATTGTAATGCTTAAAAGTGTGCGTTTGTGCTACCGATTTCTTTTCCAGGGAAAGAAAACATATATATATATATATATATATATATATATATATATATATATATATATATATATATATATATATATATATATATATATATATATATACACACATATACATACATTATATATATATACATAAATATATATATATGTATATATATATATATATATATATATATACACACACACACACACACACACACACACACACACACACACACACACACACACACACACACATGTACATACATACATATATACACACACACACAGGTACACACAAACACACCCACAGATATCTCTAGATATATATACATATACGCACACACATACACATATGCATACACATTAGATAAAAATATACACACACAAATATGTACAGAGACCTGTATACCCACAAACATACATATACGAACATAGATACACCCACACACACATATATCTACATATATTTGCAAAAACACCCACACACACACACACACACTCTACTCTTTTTGTGGGGTTTTTTTGAGCTTTTCTTCTCCGGTGTCTGCTGAAAAAGGGTATCTGTCCAGTTGGATTAACCTGATCAACAAATATCAAATAAAGAAATATTACATATTATACATGCATACATATACACACACACACACACACACACACACACACACACACACACACACACACACACACACACTATATGTATATACAATACATACATGATATATATATATATCGTATAATGGGAACACTTTATAAGCTCGCAATACTGAAATCTCAAATTTCAGTATCACGAGTTCATAAAGTGGAAGGATTGGAAGATTGCAACCACAGAAGTGCGAAATTCAAAATCTCGAAATGTAGGAGATTTTGAATTAGCAGTTCTGGTGTTGCGATGTGTTTGTTGATTCAGGTAAGTGTTTATGTTTAAGGGTGTTTGGTAGGGGCTGTAGTGTGCGTGTGTGTTAGTATGTGTTGGGTGTGTGTGTGCGCGTGAGAGGAATGTAGTATGTGTGGTGTTTTGTGTTGTTACTGTGAGGTGTGTGTGCACGCAAGAGGAATGTAGTTTGTGTGGTGGTGTTTTGTGTGCGTGTATGTAGTGCAACCTTGGAGTTATTCTAAGTAGGGGGGGTGTGAGAGGTGTAGCCCCCACACATGGGGAGTGCACCCCTGCATATAAGGGTAGGTGTGTGTGCATGTGTGTTGTAATGGTGTTTGAAAGTGTTGGGATTTTGAATTTCACGGTTTTGCGGTTTCGGCATTTAGGGCTTCGTGATTGTGTGGTTTCGGGTATCTGGATTTTCTACTTTATGGGCTCGAGACTCTGTAATTTGAGATTTCAGAATTTCGAGCTTATAAAGTGAATCCCGTATAACATACAATAAATGAGATTCTGAGATTTTATATATTCTGAGATTTTTTTATATATATATATATATATATATATATATATATATATATATATATATATATATATATATATATACATACATACATACATACATACACACACACAAAGTAACCTTCATGAACCCCACAGGCATCCTAGGCAAAATACACAAACTCCCTCAGCAACCCTGAATGCAGTCTTTTAAAAACATCCACAATCACATACAGCCACATCACATGGAGCCACTATGTCTAAGCCTACAAGTAAAGCAGTCACAGGATGCAACATTCTAGTTATTGGAGACTCGATTGTGAGACACACTGCTGTCCCTTTCACCAGGCTGAATAAGAAGAAAATCAGTGTCAATTGCTTATCAGGCCCTAGGATGCACCACATTAACCATGCACTCAGGTCATTGGATCACAAGTCCCAGTATGACTCAGTCATGGTCCATGTGAGTGTAAATGACCTGAGAAATACATCTCTAAAACTATATGAGAGACATCGTGGAGCTCCCGGAATATGCTAACCAGGCAAGTATGAGCCTAGCACAGAACAACATTTTACCTTCTTCATGGATGATGCCACAGTATGAACAAAAGATGACAGACTTTAATAATTGGCTTAGTTTCTGGTGTCATTCTAAAGGGGTATAACATTTGTCAGCATGGAAGGAACTACTACAAAGACAGAGATTAAAGGTGGAGGTGTCTCGATTTACATAAAAAATAAATGTACTTCAAGGCTGGTCAAACAGGACAATTCACTCGAGTTTCTCCACATTCAAATCACCGTAGGAAAAATCCAATACCACTTCCTTGCAAGCTAAAGCTCACCCTCTGTGAACCAGGAAACTTATACAATGTATTGTCAATACACATTCCAGGGGTGCAACCATACCGATCTGGTCTTCACTAATATGGGAAAGTGCTGCACACCCCCCTAGTGTAATGCCTTCTCTGGTAATGTTGGCCACACGAAGGTGTCCTTTGAAGTAAAAATAAAACCTGGAATCCCAGCTAAACCTGGAATATTCAGAAATACTCAGACTAACTTCCTACTATTACGTGATACTTTTTCGAGTCCCCATAAACCATGAGAATACTGCCAGCTATGTAGCTGTAAAAACTAGGAAGAATACAAGCCAGCCTGGTAGAATCATATCATCATCAATAGGCTGTATAACAGAAGGAAGAAAATCATGGCAAAAATTAGGAACTGCAGCACCCAACAAGATAAATGCACTCTCAGACATCTCAGAGGACAAATCTACCAAAGCCACATTTGAGATAAATTTGGCCACTTCCCAGGCCAAGGATAACAACAAAGCATTCTTTAGCAATGTCTGCAACCTCAAAAGGCAGTACAGAATTGTTTGCAGAGCTCATTGTAAATGGAGCCACCTGTACTGAGCCAGAAGATGTAGCAAACAGACTATCTGACAAATTCAGCTCCAGCATTACCCCACTGTCCCCCATCAATCTTTCCTTAGGAAATACAATCAAATATAAACCCGCACACGCACACACGCTCAGTAGGGAAAAGTTCTTTAATGCACTCTCAGACCAAAAACACTGTCACAGGAGGCCTTCTAAACAGTACGAATCATGATCCATCAGGTCCTCTGGAATTGCTGTTGTACTGTAGCCTCTAAACAGGCTTCATGCATCATGAGTAGAGAAAGTACAGTTGTGTACACTTACCATAAATGTAGATGTTAGAGAGTGTATTTACTGTTGCAGTCATTACATTTGGGTAATCTGCTGGCAGGTTGTCCTCAAGTCGGCCTGAATAGTAAAGTCTTGGGTCCTGCGTCAGTTGCTTCTCCTCTTCCATGACATCAGGTCGTCAGGGGTATAAAACATGCATTCGACTCCATTTTATTCAGTTTTTCTTGCCCCATATGTCAGGTGCCTCCCAAATGGGGAGCAAAATTATATAATTTTATATATATATATATATATATATATATATATATATATATATATATATATATATATATATACACACACACACACACACACACACATACACATATATATATATATATATATATATATATATATATATATATATATATATATATATATATATATATACACACACATATAAATATATATATATATATATATATATATATATATATATATATATATACATACATATATACATACATACATACATATACACACACACACACACACACACAAATAAACAGTAAATATATAAAAATGCACCTTTAGAAACATAAACTTTACCTTCATATAAAAGCAAATACACCACAAAGGCTTTTGTGTATAATGAAGGAAAGAAAAGGTATAGAAAGCTGGTGGGTAACCCGGACTGCAACAGTGAATACACTCTAACATCTACATTTATGGTAAGTGTACACAACTGTACTATGTTCTTCGTGTTTCTCTGTTGTAGTCATTACATTTGGGTAGAATCCCAAAGTTATGGATGGGACGAAGGAACTAAACAGCATTAGGAGTGGCTATAAGGCCCGGCAGAACTGCAGTGCCAAAGCCTGCCCTGGATTTTGAGAAGAGAGGCAAATGATAATGCTTTGTAAAGGTATGAACAGAGCACCAAGTAGCAGCTTCTAGAATGTCTTTGGTTGGAACCCCTATGAGAAAAGCTGCTGAAGTAGAGGCAGCCCTGGTGGAATGTGATCTGATCCCCTTGGGCACAGGTTTACCATGGTGCAAGTAGCAGAAACGAATGCAGTGGCTTATCCACTTAGAGATAGTCTGCTTTGATATAGCCTTCCCCTCTGACCCTGCAGCAAATGCTACCAGTAGTTGCTCAGACTTTCTTAGAGATTTGGTCCTGTTTAACTAGAATCTTAGTTGTCTGTGTACATCCAATGAATGCAGAATCCGCTCCCCCTTGTTCTGCAGATATGGGCAAAATGTTGGCAGGTGAATGGTCTGGTAAGAGCCACACTGGATACCACCTTAGGCATAAAAGAAGGATTGGTCCTGAGAGACACCCTGTCCAGGTAAAATATAATAAAAGGCTCCACTGCCATGAGAGCCTGTAGTTCTGAAACCCTTCTAGCTGAAGTGACTGCCAAGAAAAAAGCTGTTTTCTAAGATAGTAATTTTATATCCACAGTAGCTGCTGGTTCAAAAGGAGGCAGGGTGAGTTTTTCCAGCACAAAATTGAGGTCCCATGCAGGAGTTGGTGATCTTCTGGGAGGCCATAAATTTTTGGCCCCTCTAAGATACTGTTTAAACAGAGGATGAGAAAAGGAGGGGCGGCTCTGTGTTGTAATAAGCCGAGATGGCAGAGGCATGGATTTTTATTGAAGAAAAGGATAGGCCCTTGTCAAGCATCTCAGTCAAATATTGTAAAATCTGAGGAATATTGGGCTTTGCTGTGTCTGTTCCTTGTGCTTGGTTCCAAGTACTGAAGCTCTTCCATTTATCGACATAAGCTTTTCTAGTACTAGGCCTTCTGGCTTCCAAAATGACATCCATCACAGATTTACGGAGAGGTGTTGTTTGAATAATTAGTTGTTCAGCCATGCTGCAAGATTCAAAGTTTGGAGCAGAGTGTGCAGAATTTGATTGTTCTGCTGAGACAGTAGATGAGGTATTTGAGGCAAGTACCATGGAGGAAGCTAAGACATATTCCTCAGAAGTGGGTACCAGTGCTGGCGAGGCCAGTCCGGAGCCACTAGGATCATTTTTCGTTTTTCTTGTCCTACTTTTAGTAAGACCTTGGAGAGTAGAGGCAGAGGGGGAAAGGCATAGACTGATAGGTTTCTCCAGCTGAAGGATAGGGCATCCACTTTCCATGCTTTTTTGTGAGGAGTTCTTGTGCAGAATTTGTCCAACTGATAATTTTGGAGAGAGGCAAATAGATCTATGTCTGGGCTCCCCCATTTCTGTGCTAACATGCTGAAGATTTGTGGATCCAGTTTCCATTCGTGCGGGTCCATAAGATTTCTGCTTAGGTCGTCTGCCAGAGTATTTTGCTTTCCTGGCAGGAACTGAGCTTGAAGATGGATTTGGTAAGTCAAGGCTGTGTTCCACAAGGCCATGGCTGCAAAGGGGTAGGCAACAATTTAGCTTTAACATGATCAGGCAGATTTTGTTCCTTAAGCCAGGCATGCCTTCTAATCACAGATCCAGTAACGGCGGCCCTACAAGAGGCCTCCAAGGAATCAAAACCACATTGCAAAGTATGCTTTCCAACTTGTTCTGCTGAATGCAATAATTCATGTAACTCTATTTTCCACACAATCAGAAATCAACATCATTGTCTGTTTCAGTAAGCCCATAATATGCTGTTGACATTTAAGCATATGAAAATGACAGTTTAAAGCCCCGATTGCCAAGGTTGCAGACGTATAAACCTTCTTACCCCATATATATCCAGCACCCTGGAATCTCTATCAGAAGGGGTGTGATTCTTGGCTGTAGAGGCCTTTACACCCTTGGGACCCTGAGAAATAGTTTCAGGATCAGCTGCAGGATTTTTGAAAAGAAATTTGTGGGAGTCAGGAACCCTGTAATATCTGTCTGGCTTACTAGGAGCCGGAGGCAGGGAATCGGGAGCCATGCTTGATTCCGAGAACACATCAACAATGTCTAATACGGGAGGTACGGCCAAAGGCCTATGCTGAGGAAGAAGAAAGAAATCCCTAAGCCTCTTTTTTGATTCCGAGAAGTCCTGACAATCCCAGTGAAAATGTTCCCTTAAAGTATGCAAAGTCTCTCCAAAAGAGTAATCCTCAGGAGGAGATGCAGATGGGATGGATTCCTCTGCATCAGAATCCTCATAGTGTGGAACTGAAAATTCCTGATCAGAAGAGGAATCAGAAGAAATGGAAACCTGATCTGAACATTCATAATCAGTGCCTTGCCTAGGCCTCTTAGCAGAGGGTGGTTGGGAACCCCTGATCAAGGTAATTAAATCCTCAGCCATTCTGATAATCTGTTTTTTAGGCATAGGGGCCTGAGCACGTGGTTCATGCGTCAGTTTTTTAGACATGGAAGTTGTTTTTTACCTTGTTTTTTGTTGCTGGCGTCGGTTTAATATAAAAATGTTGAGGCCTGAAAACACCCTCAGAAGCCGGTGCCTGCTCAGCGGCTCCGGACCCATCTAAGGGAGAGACATCAGCGGGTTCAATACTCTGAGAACTTCACAGCATACCGGACTCCGAATGGGTCTCGGTAGAGGCCTGCGACTCAAAAAGTAGCGGGTATCAGGGTCTGCGAAAGTGCCTCACTGAGTACCGGCGAACCAGCGACTGGCTTAGGAGAAGCTTCGTCGTCGGTTTTGGACCTCAACTGTCTCTGTCTTTTTCTTTGCATTTTTTTTGTGAACTCCAGTAGTCTGATTGCTAACCGACGACATTTCAGGATAATTAAATCTTGAACCAAAATATTTAGAAGCAAAAATATACAGACGCTTAATAGTGCGTTGGTTAAATCGAGCACAAAACCGACAGCAAGGCACGTTGTGATCTGGGCCTAGGCAATGAATACAGTACAAATGAAAATCCTTATGAGGTATTTGCTTCCCACAAGTAATGCAATTATTAACTTTTACTGACATTGGTAAGAAAAAAAAAAAAAGTTTCCCCAACTGGGTACTTCGCTTTAGTTTGAAGACTTCGGTTCGGAAACTCAAATACGAAAATTACTTGCGAACTGCTTCTGCTTCGGGCACCGCACAGCAAGAAAGACCGAATAAAATGGCGTTTGCTGCATGCTTTATACCCCTGATGACCGGACGTCATGGAAGAGGAGAAAGCAACCGACGCAGGACCCAACACTGTTATTCAGACCGACTGAGGGCAACCTGCCAGTAGATTACCCAAATGTAATGACTGCCAACAGTGAAACACGAAGAACATCAGCAACAGTCATCCTTCTGCACAATAGTAGTCCATCTACAGATATTGGTAACTACAGACCCATATGCCTCACTAGTTGTACATGTGAAACCATGCGAAGAATTGTCATGGAAATGATCAATAATGACATAGTAAACCTCCAACACTGGACCCAACCGAGTCTGGTTTCATCATGGGAAGGTCATGCCTACTCAACCTTGTAGACCTCTTTGAGAAGGTCACCAAAGCAATGGATGAGAGCAAAATGGTTCACACTGTGCACCTTGACCTGCACAAGCCAGTTAGCACAAATCCACACTCAGGCATTATTGACAAACTTAAGAAGTTAGGTACAAACCCTTATGTCACCCTGTGGACAGCAGGCTGGCTCACAGACAACACCCAGGAAGTTAGAACTGGGGAGTCCACCTCTACAAAGAGGCTAGTCACAAATGAGTCCCTCACGGATTGGTCCGGAGATGACTCTTTTGAGTGTTGACTTCTCTAAAGTCAAGGCCAATGTCAATGCCCTTGGACTGACTAAATTTGCGGAGGATTACAAATTAGGAGCTATCACTGCAATTGCCCACTGACACAAATGTTCTCCAGGAAGGCCTGACACAAAAACAACTGGTGCTAGAGCCATGGACTAAAACTAAATGCCAAGAAATGCATAAGTTTCCTTTGGGTAGTCATTTACCCCAAGTAACTGTCATTGGCAATACACCCCTAAGGCTTGACCCAGTACTCTGGGACTTCTTAGGGGAGACTTATGCCTAGCCTATAGAGCAACCCAGGACCCAAACCTAATGAATTTACTGCATATCCATAAATCAAATAGGTCTAGGGCTACCTGTTCCAGGGACTTAAAAAATGGCCTGCAACTTAAAGGACATGCTGGAGGGACAGATTTATCTCCCAGTGACTGCCACGTCTTTGGAACAGGCTACAAATTCATGTAAAACAGAGCACCTCCATGACTCTGTTCAAGAGGAACCTGGATGAGTGGATGAGGCACCATAAATTCTTAGCAGGGATAGCACCCACAACCCTCCTGGACATGGGCAGTCATCACTAAATGAAATCTTGGGTATTTACTAGTACCTCTACTGTATTACATTGGGTTGAAATGGCTAGGTTAAAAATGACCTCCGGGTTAATAGCCTACTAATCTCTTATGATCTCTTATGATTAGGCTAACCAAGGGCACAAACACACTGGATCTTGTCCTCACTAATATGGGAGACTGCTGGAAATCACAGTGCAATGTCCTCTGTGGAAAGGTCAGACCACAAAAGGGTCTCCTTTGAAGTAAAAATAAAACCCAGAACCCCCAACTAATCCTATAATGTTCAGGCACTACTCTAAGGCTTACAGGCCCATACATGCTATTACCTGATAACCTGACATTTCAAGCTCCGACAAACCCTGAGAACTTTGCTGCCTCTGGACAACTGTTCACAGACACTTTATACAAGTATGCCAATAGCTGCATAGAGGAAGCTGTACCCACCAGGAATAAGTACAGAAGTAACTAAAAAAAAAAGTCACTGTGGTGGAATCACAACATCGGGATGCTAAGAGATGTACCACCCAGCAGGATAAAAGCACTCTCAAATTAAATAAACTACTCGGTGTAAAAATAATGTCGATCAAAGCCAAATTTGAGGTAAATGTGACCTCCCAGACCTAGGGCAATCACAAGACATACTGTAGCTACATCTGTAACCTGAAATACAATACACAAATGTGTGCAGAGCTCATTGTTAATGCAGCCACATATACTTGCAAAGCTTTAGAGATCCAAAAACTCTCTCACCAACACAACTACAGCTACACTCTCTACTAATTAACACCTCCCCTCACTAGTTTATGGAGCACCCATTCCAACTAATTTCCAGTCAGCATAAAAAGCAAAATTTGAGCAATGCTACAATAAGGTAGCTAAATTATCATCAAATCCCCCTTTCAAAATCCAGTACTGTATAGCACTGAAAGCCTAAATTGGTTAGAACTAAACCCATAAACTAACGTATACAGAGCTTATTCACACCTACAACATTAGCCAGCAACCACCAACTTCTCCAGTACTAAATACCATTCTACACAACTATATTTGTACTACATTACTATGATTCTGTGAGGGAAAAACATTTCTGTCCACAGCCCTATCAAATCTGCAGGCCATGATCTATATTTATACAACGTTGCTAAGGCTTGGGACTCCTTATCTGTATCCATCAGATCAATACCCTCCCTCCAGTCCTTCAAAACAATTCAGAAGTACTTCTTAGCCAAAATCTGTCTCAGTTTTTGCCCAATCACAGGATAATGATATTCTGAACATGAACAACTTCCTAAAAGGGTCTATATTATATTCTCAAATACCGACAATGTCGAATCTGACATTGTCGACACAAGAATATCGAACGTGCAGAATCTCTAGCGTATAAATGGAAATCTCCATAAGGGGAGATTTCCATTTACTGCAATGTAGTGCAGTCTGGGAGTTGGCATATTTAAGTAGTAGGGGGGGGGTGCATGGGGGTTTGCCCCCCCCTTCTTAAACCAGTTAGGGTACTTTTTTCTTTTTGTTTTTGTACACGCTCGAGATTCTGAGTGTTCGATATTCTCGTGTCGACAAATATCAGATTCGGCAATGTCAAATCACATTTGTCGAATCTGACATTCTCGTGTCAACAAATATCAGATTCTACATTGTTGGCATTCGAGAATATAATATAGACCCCCCTAATCATACTGTACACTTCCTGACTTGCCCTTTTCACTCACTTCCTAACTTTATCTAGATAAAAATTGACAACTACCCAGTTAGACTTTCCCGGTAGTCAGATGTCAGTAAAATATGTTTGACCTTGTCCTTACAAATGTTTCCCCTGCCTACCCAGTTAGACTTTCCCGGTAGTCAGATGTCAGTAAAATATGTTTGACCTTGTCCTTACAAATGTTTCCCCTGCCTACACCCCACTAATATAATATAATATAATATAATATAATATAATATAATATAATATAATATAATATAATATAATATAATATAATATACAACTTGTGATTGCAACAGCTACCCAACAGAAAACAAAGAAAAAAATTACACCCAGATAATGAAATCTGTAGAAATATCTGGCCACCCACACTACAAGAAAAATCACCAGACCGAAAAAATACGAAAGCAATATTACTGGTCATTAATTACTTCATATTGCTCAACTCTACCCGATTTTGCCTCATGTTATTATCCTTCTCCTTATAAAATGGTTGGATTTTCTGGTAAATCACTGAAGATTACAGTCTATAATGTCAAACATTACAGTTTCACACTTAGTCTTTAGGAAATCAATGTTCAAAATCTGGATTGTTCTCCAACTAACGTGAGTTAGTGTAATATTTAAAAGTTATACCCGATTTTGGACTTGTAAAGACTCTGGTGGTCATTAGTGTAGTATAAACCTATGAATCAACTAGTTATGCACCGAACATGGCACAACAATACAATGAATGCATCAGTCATACTTCTTTTGTCCTACAACATATATTCCAAATTAAAGCTTTGACATAAATAATGAAAGAGAATTTAAATAACCTCATACATAAAAACGTACAACTAACCTGTAGCATCCTTCAGTAGGCTTGTAAGCATGTACCAGAATGTTTCACTGGAGCCATTCATGTTCTTGTGTGAAGTGCACCATTGCTTCCTTTGAGCCAGAAGGAAAACCTACCCAGTATCTGAGCAATAAAACATGGTCATAATCACCTTCACATACAGCACCAGGAGGTAAAGTGATAGAACCCCTCAACAAAACAAATTCTGAACTTAATGTCACTATCCACAAAAGGAAAAACACAATAAATATTGTATAAAAATACATAACTAATAAGCAACACTAACACCTTCAAAAAAATGACCACATCTTCTTATTATGGCTAAAATCCTGCAGAGCAAAGCAAAAAGAACACAGTAAACCTCCTTGAAAACCACACTACCAAGCAATCAGTGAAAAAATAGCCAGTGACAAGTCACTTATAATCACAGTCACCAACCAGAAACTGTAAAATTCTTAAAAAACAAAACAAGTTTTAATTTAATAAGAAATGCTGCGGTAACCTCTTGTCCAACCATCCCTTATGACAGAGTTCCACAACTAAGCAGAATTCTGTAGAAAGTGACACACACACACAGCATACCCACCCCAAACAATTAAGCCAAGCCTGGTCTGTCAACATGAAGCGCTTAAACAATATTGGACTTTAATACTTTGTAATGAATGGGATGTAGATTACACTGGTTAAAACACAGCGAGATAAATACATACATTGAAATGCATAAGACATTTTTAACAGCTCAGCATTTAAATGTATTGTTAGATTTTATAAATATAAGTCTGAAATTAATTATGTTGTAAATATGTTGAAAGAAAAGGTTTGCTTAAATGCAGAAACAGAGTTTAGTAATATGTGATCAGCAGTCATACTAAATGACCATGGCTTGGAAAAGGAATCTGCTGAATGGACATTTTTCCCCTTACAGACTTAAAAACAGGATGTATGCAAGAGCAAAAATACAAAATCTGCTTTTAAAGAATGGACATTTTTCCCTTACAGACTTAAAAACAGGATGTATACAAGAGCAAAAATGCAAAATCTGCTTTTAAAGAACACCGACATGTTTTTCTGCATATAAAAAATGGACACAATATGTTTCCTAAAATAACAGGATGGACACAATATGTTTCCTAAAACAACAGGATATGTTTATCACACTGTCAGAACAATGTGTTTCTTCAAAAATATGTTTTTCTGCATGGACAACAGGATACGCTTATCAGCATTGGCACAAGAACAGATGTTCTTATACAAAGATCCAAATAGAATACAGGACAATGTGTTTCCTCAAAAATATGTTTTTCTGCATGGACAACAGGACACTGTTACAGGATGTTCACACTGTCAGAAAAGATGGTCTCTTACAAGACATTGTTAAACAATGAAGCTTAGTATTGTTTCTACAGGATGAACAATTCTCCAAAATAGAATATCATGAGGAAATGTATATGTTTATGCATGACTAAAAAGTGTATATAAAGAGCTTTATAAATCCAATTATGTTAGAGGTATGGTAGGGACTCATTTGTCCTAAGGTAAATGTTACATCTCTCACATCATCTGTACTATATGAGAAGTAAAGTTGGAACAGTACTTTAAGCCTGCAACGTTGTTCTGTTTGGTTTATTATAAAAGTTATTTGTTACTGCTCTCTAAAGTTGATGCTGCAAAGTATATTCTCTCATCAGTTTATATTCTGCAAGTTTCTGTATGCAACAGACTGTGAATGCAAATATAACCAGACTTTGAATTTTAGCAGAATCCAGCCAGCAAGACTGAGTGTCTTAAGAACACTTCAAATCCATCACACAAAGCAGTAAGCAGCTCCATGTAATTTTTTCATGTATATCTCATTCAATGAAATGAAAGTTAATACCAAGCCAGAAACCAATGCAATTAGCACTTCATCAAGTTGGATATGACCATTTTCACCTCTGCTGGCACCCACCTTTAATCCAGTATGTCCAAAATCAAAACACTTAACAGAAAGCTATTTATTTTATTTATTTTTTATTTTACATTTGTTGACCGGGCTAGTCTAGCTGGAGAAATTTCCATTTTCAGTAGCGGCCCGGGGAGAAAAGCTCCACAGAGTGAGATACATACAGAAAAACTAACAAAACAAAATAGACTAATGATAATAATAACAGTAATAATAATAATATTAGAGTTAGTAATAGGGTTTGCAATAAAAACAAAAACTAGTAAACCCTTCAATGTAAAGTACTACTACAGGAGTTAATTCCTATGACACACAATACTATCTACATGACATTGTGCAAATTGAGAAAGAGAAGGCAGAAAAAAAGAAAAGCTTAATAGATTGTAAATAAAGGAAAGTATGTAAAAAAAGTAGAGTGAAAAGAGAGTAAGGGAAAAGTTAGGGATTAATGTAGAAAATAGCAAACAATACAGATAACAGGTAGAGAAGTAGTGGGAGAGAAGCGAAGACAAATAGTGAGGAGTGTATCAAGGAGTAAGAGAGATAGTTTTATATAGTTAGTTATAGTGAAAGGCTAATCAGGTTTACTACAAGAACAAAGCCAGTGATTTTGGAAATGCAGTTTAATACTTTGTTTGAAGAGAGGCAATGAAGTAATCTTTGTTATGTTAGAAGGTAACAAATTCCATTTTGTCCCTACAGCATTGGTAAATAGAGAGTCACCAGCATAATTATTTGATTTTATAGAACTTATTAGAAGTTTACTGGAGGAGCGGAGAGAGTTGAGATTTTTATAGGGGATTATGAGTTGTGAGAGTATTGGGGTATTATTAGGTTGGTACCAGATTTTATGGGCAATGCAGAGTTGATGGATTATTAGATAGTTCTGAAACTCAGGCCAGCCTAAAAGTTTTAAGTTTATGCAATGATGTGTTTTATATGGGTTACCTGTAGCAAAGCAGGCAATGTTATTATAGCAGGTTGCCAGTTTGTGAAGGCTTGTTTTTTTGAGATTGGTAAAGATAGGAGAAGCATAAAGAAGAGTGGAGATAAGATGGGAGTGAGCGATCCTTGTTCTAGTCGAGGGTGTAAGAAAAGGTCTAATTCGATATAGGGTTCCTATCTTTCTGTTAACTAGTTTTATGGAGTTGTTAATGTGTAGGTCAAATGAGAGATTATTGTCAATTGTAATACCTAACAATTTAATTTATGTGTCAGGGGAGATGATAGTGGCGCTGTTGGAAGAGATAGAGAAATGTAAGGGAGAGGTCCTGCATGTGGGGGTAAAAAGAAGAAGTTTGTTTTTTTTCGCATTTAGTAAGAGGAAACGACTAGAGAACCATGTTTCTACGGTATTGAACACAGTTTGGGTGAGTGAGATAAGTTCTGGGGTAGAAGATGCTGAGCAGATAAGCGTAGAGTCGTCAGCGTATTGAATGCAGGTTGCTTGAGGGATTATTGTCTGAAGATCATTAATGAAAAGGGAGAAGAGAAGTGGACCAAGGATAGAGCCTTGTGGAACACCAATGGTAACAGGCAAGAGAGAAGAGGTGTGGTTTTCCCAGAGAACTGCTTGTTTTCTATTTGTGAGGTAAGACTTAAACCATTTAATGGATGGGATATCGAATGAGAGGGATTCAAGAGTATTAAGTAACAAGGGGTGGTTGCAAGCTAAGGATGACTGTAGCAATTATAGAATCATTAACATGCAAAACCCATTGACTCAAGCTTCTCTTACCACAAACTGAAAATTGTGCAACTATTTTTATATAATTAGTCAGAGTTTTAGTTAATGCAATAAACCACAAGCAACTGAATTTTGCACTGCAGACTGACATCTGCAGAAAATGACAAACCTATGTATACAGTTTTTAAGAGCCCTATTTACAGGCTTGTAACCAGGGTTGCCAGACGTCCCTATTTGGGCAGGACTGTCCTGAGATCAGCAGCCTGATCCCGAGTCCCTGCTGGTTTAAATCCCGGGCAGCCTCCGCTTTTTTTTTTTTTTTTTTTGATTTGGCCCATATACCGGCATACGGTCCAATCAAAAATCGCTAAGCACAGAGCTTCTTGTGTTTAATGCGGAAGTTCCACATTAAACAAAGCTCCGTGTTTAGTGATTTTTGATTGGCCCATATGCCGGTATATGGGCCAATCAAAACATCACAAAACAGAGCTACTTCTGTTTAATGCGGAACTGCGATGTTCTGCATTAAACAGAAGTAGCTCTGTGTTTATTTTTGATTGGCCCGGGCCAATCAAATAAAAAATAAACACAGAGCTTCTTCTGTTTAATGCGGAACTCTGATGTTCTGCATTAAAGACGTGGAAGACTTTTTTTTTTTTAGTCCCTACCTGGCCAGTCGGAAATCTGGCAACCCTGCTTGTAACACACTTGGAACAGATGTGAAAAAATAATTTCAATGAAAATCAGGGGAACCACAAATAACAGCTGCCCAAGAGGAAATCTGAGAAACAGAGGCCAGCATGAGATGAAACACATTCATTACAATGAAATGCTTTATAAAGCAGGACAGCAGGAATTGATGTTGATAATGGTTGACCTGAATGCACATATGAGGATAGACAGAATAGGATAAGATGACTGCCTGGGTCCACATGGGTGGGACAGTAGGAATACAGATGGACAGGCCACTCTCGACTTCTGTCTGGCAAATGGCTTGATAGTAGCCAACACATGGTTCAAAAAGTGATACTGTCATAAAATTGTATACAATTGCATACAAGAGCGGCTAAGATGCAACTTAGGTAGACTTCCTTCTACTAAGGAAAGGATAATGGGGTACAATCAGTGACTGTAAATGCTTCCAAGGTCAACAGAGACCAGGCTGAAGACCTAGAAGATGACTGAGAGAAATCACAACCATTCTAGGAACTGCTTAGGGCTATAGCACCTCAAGAAAAAGAGATAAGTGGAGTTAAAAAAGGACTGGAAGCACATCAAAACAGCACGTGTGAGGACTACAGAACATACATGTAGCTGAGCCAGGTAGGGAAATAAGGTGGATAAGGAAAGTTGGTGGAAGAATGCACAAGTCCAGGAAGTCATCAATAGAAAGAAAGAGTGCAGGCAGGACCAGCCTTAGGTCAACTGGTGCCCTAGGCAAAAGGTTTTCACGGCCCCCACACACCACCCGGTGCCTCAATCCTTGTCTATCTACACCAAATAAATACTGGAAAGGCTCCCCTGCTAGACCGGTGCCCTAGGCGGCCGCCTAGTTGGCCTATGCCTAAAGCCGGCTAGCAGTGCAGGGATAAATAGGAGAAAGAAAAAGACAGACAAGACTAGGAAGGAATACTGGATGGCTAACAAGAAGGCTAAAAAAGGAGTTGCAATAGCAAAGAACAAGGCATCAGAGGCACTCTTCTGGAAGGTGACTCAGTCAATGGGGCACAGAAAATATATCGGGTTGCAATGCAAAAACAGAAAGATAAAGAAGGCAGTCAGACACCCTTTATAAGGGATGCCAACACAACCTGCTCACCAGTACACAGGACATCAAAGGCAGATGGAAGGAGTACTTGGAGTAGCTTCTACTGAAAAAGACTATACAGAAGCTGTACTTCCCCAGACACAGCCTACAATGAGAGAAGAGCAGGAGCCCACCATGGAAGAAGTAAGAATAGCTCTAAGGAAAATGAAGTCAGGAAAAGCAGCAGGATTAGTTGAGGTCACAGCTGATATGATAAAGATTGGGTGGCACAGAGATCACAGCTGATATGATAAAGATTGGGTGGCACAGAGATTAGAGTTGTCGCATCACAGCAAGAGGATCTTTGGTTCAATTCTTGGCTGGGATGCCTTCTGTGTAGAGTCTGCATGTCCTCCTTGTGTTCATGTGGGTTTACACTGTTACTCCAGTTTCCTCCTACATTCCAAAGACATGCAGTAAGTGGACTGGACACTTTAAATTGTACACAGGTGTGAGGGCAACTGCATAGTGTGGAAGAACTACTGCATCAGGGCTAGCCACCTGGTGGTGTAAACCTTGGCTCTAGATGAATGTTACTGCTGAAGTGACCCCCAGCCCCATGTGCAGAAATGGGGGAAAATAGAGGTTATGGGTGGTTGGGTGGATCGGAGAGAATTGGCTTTAGAGGGTGTTCATAGCTATGTGTATCCCAGGTGGCTGGAGAATAAGCCTACCAGTGCCAGTGTTCAAGAGGAATGGGTACATTCACAACTGTGTTCAGTACAGAGCTATATAACTTCTGTCACACTGTCACTGGCTGACACACACATGGTCACATTCAGGCTAGCAGCACTTCCACTCACTGCAAACAGGACATGCCACGGTGCACACATAGTGCATGCTGGCTGCATGTACAGTGGAACACATACCTATAAAGTGGTACAGACTACAGAAGACAATGCTGGATGCAGACACCACACCTCATGTTTACTAGTAATGTCTGTGTAGGACACACAATGCTTGTTGATATCAGCAGGCCATGTTGTTGTCAGTCATTTGGGAGGCCACATCACCCGCAACCAGTAATATAATGCAAGATCCTACCAATGTGTACATTACAAAGGTTATCATATGCATGCCCTACCCATCTACTGTAACACTACAGCTTGCAGTACTTATTACATGTGCCACTGAGTTTATACGATGTTAGTCTGTCAGCCAGCTCTCTTGAGGTGGATGACATTAGCAGGCCTTGTAGAGCAGGGCAATTCAGAGGCCAGCAGCTAGTTACAGGGCCAAAAAGGCCAGAAAGTGCATAACTATTGCCAACACATACATTGAAATTGGCCAGGGATAGCCCATAAGCAGTGCTACAAGGGGATACACACACACACACACACACACACACACACACTTGGCTGATGTGAGAGTAAAACCCCTACTTATCTACAGTTTGACTATAGCTCAAAGTACTTATCGCACACGCCACAGGTTACATCTGTTGTACATGTGATTGCAGGCACTATACTTGTGGAGTACACAAAGTAGCCTTGTGTTGGACAGCATGCATGACCTGCAGAGTGATATTGTTTGGTACTGTTATTCTATTGTCCTAGGAGTGGGATACCTGTTAATATCCCTGCTATGCGAGTACAGTTACCAGTATGGCCATATGTGGCTGGTTGCAGTTAAATAGGCAAACACGCGGCCAGGTACAATTTGGTCTGGAAATTGTTGTTGATTTGATGGTGTGATGGGACATTGCTTGTGCCAAAGGGAATGATAATGCATGTCTTTGCTTTCAGTTTGAGACTGTCACTGATACACCAGCCACTGGCATGCATGAGACCCTTCTGGAGTATACAGACATCATTTGGGGATTCAATAATATCACCTAGTTTGCACTCATCTGCAGACTTTCTCAGCTACAACCCCTTAGTTTTGACCTGAACTTCTAATATTCAAACTTTCCAACAAGGAAAACAACAAACAAATGCTTTGTGCGTTAATCATGGGTTACCTTCAGCACCTTGAAATGCAGCATAGCTTATGTTGGTAAAGCTTGTACCTGTACCACTTACAGTACATATATCTCACTCTGGCACAGTCACCAGATACTGGGGTCTCTGTATTGCTGACTGATTCTTCTTTAACCACTGTGCCTATTTGATGGTTGTAAAATCCTTCAACTTTACACAACTTATCCTTTGCGGTATTTCCTCAGGTTCCAAACAAATTATACCCTTACTGAATCCATCCTTTATTAGGCCCATCATTGAAAACAATGCCCCACTGGCACATACCTCACAAAGTTATTGAAAGCAGCTGAAAATACTTCAATGTTTCCTCAACAATAATATCTCCGGGCTCCATAACCCTGCCTAGGCTTAGCAGACTGAAGGACCTGTCTCTCTACAAATTTTTCTACACATTCCTGAGTGGGTCATGTCTGCTAAAGTTTCCATGCTATACTTGTCAGCATAGAAGGATATGGTTAGCAGACCATGATGCTTTGATATGGATGGTCTGCACCTCTCCCTTCTAGGCTTTCAAATACTAGCTTAAAAACTATCCTCACCACATAATACTTTTTAAGGTAATGCCAAGCTGAAACTACTTCTGAAATAGCAAATCAAAACCAATATAATCTAAAAGTGTTACTGCTCAAATGTAGGAGTCTAAACAAAACCTCACTCCCTAGAAGCTTTCCTAACCTTGAAGGATGCTGACATCTGTACGGTCTCTGTGATATGGTTTAAAGCTGTGTAGAGCACACTGACAGTCTAAGGTTCTGATGCCATCTATACATTTAGACTAAAGGTGGAGGTGTCTCTAACATCAAAAACAAATGTAACTCAAGGCTTGGAGCTTCCCCACATTCTAATCACCACAGGCAAAATCCAATACCGCTTTCCTACAAGATACAGGTCCCCTGTAAGGCCAAGGGAAACCCATACCATATATTTAAACTTCCTGGAAACACTCACCATCCAAACCAATATGATATTCTTGGGTGATTTCCATTACCCCACCCAGGAATCCTATACAACACCAAATGTACAAGCACAGAGACTCCTGGATTTTGTAAACACTGTGCCTCCACAATGGTCTAACATAGATGCTGGGTTACATTCCGTGACACATCTAGTTCTGGGGAAGTCCACGTCTTCATGCACCAGTATGCTTACCCATGTCATTATCCCCATGGCTTTTGGAGTTTGTGGCAGACACTGATGACTGGGCCACAGGAAGTGACATAGTACCATAACTGCATGTGTCCACACCAACCTGTCCTTCGAGTGTAGTGTGTGTTGTGTCCTGGGTTATGTCCAGAGTCACTAAGACTGTGCCCTTGTTCTGGGTATGGGATATGCTTTACACACTCCCTGTATCCAGCACTCACACTGTTCTCCCTGCCCATGCCTACTGTTCACTACCATCATGGTCAGAGTCCTCTCTCCAACACCAAGCAGGAAAGTTCCACAGTGGTAGAGGTGATTAGAGCATCACCTGTGAAGACAGCAAAACATAAGTGAAACATATAAACACACTTATTTTCACACATTATAGAACAATAGTGACATTAATGTGCAGTGTAACCTTACCTAGTGCAGGTCCCCTTTTCACTTGTATCCTTGGTGTGCCTAATGTACAGGAAGCACACAACATCAATGTCATATTTAGGGTATGGGATATGCTTTACACACTCCCTGTATCCAGCACTCACACTGTTCTCCCTGCCCATGCCTACTGTTCACTACCATCATGGTCAGAGTCCTCTCTCCAACACCAAGCAGGAAAGTTCCACAGTGGTAGAGGTGATTAGAGCATCACCTGTGAAGACAGCAAAACATAAGTGAAACGTATAAACACACTTATTTTCACACATTATAGAACAATAGTGACATTAATGAGCAGTGTAACCTTACCTAGTGCAGGTCCCCTTTTCACTTGTATCCTTGGTGTGCCTAATGTACAGGAAGCACACAACATCAATGTCATATTTAGTACTAAAGTATCAAACCAAATCATTCATGCCTTAATAGTGTACACTGCACACCTGGGGCATTTCCAGGTGATACTTGAGGGGCATGCTGCAGCTCAGCTCTGAGATTTAACTCCATCACCAGGAGAATGTTCATATGGATACCCAACAAACAGATGCCAGGGATTCCTCCATTTCTGCCAGTGGTGGTTTAACTGACAGCCTATCTCCCCTTGCCCTACTCGTCCATTCAGGATGGATAGCATGACTTTTCAGCATCACATAAAATGTTAAGTGGTCCTACGTCTGACATGATCATAGTTGCATTCTTAGCCACCAACAGCATTAATATCTGACACAACATCCTGCCAAGTATTGTCATCTTCTGGCCGGTCAACAGTTACCTGCCTGCGTAGCCACTGGTCATGGAGATTGCAAGCCTGCAGTGACACTTCATTTTCTGGGTGAAAGAATTTGCTCGTCTTCGCTTTTCCCTTGCCAAGTATGTTTCTGCCTCAACACAGACACACACACAGACAGCTTTCATGCACGCACCATTCATTCTCTCATGCACCGTTCACTCTACTCTTCCTCAAACATACATGTACAGTCTCTTCTGCATTCACACATATACATTCTGCTTTCATGCACGCACCGTTCATTCTCTCATGCACTGTTCACTATACCTCATACACACACACTCTTAACAGTCTCTTCTGCATTCATTCACACACACACACACACACACACACACACACACACACACACACACACACACATTCTGCTTTCATGCACACATACACACACACAGAAAAATAAACACATTCACACAAACACTTTTCTGAACAGGTCCGAGGCTCGGTGGTTCAGGATCGCTGGTGTACCACAAATCTCTCGGCTGTCCTGATTTTGGTATAATGTGCAGATTTTCGCTTTGTAATTTGGTCTGTTTCACATAAAATGGGTGCCATTCATAAAACTAGTGCGCTACCCAGCATACGTTATTCAAAGGATTTGAAGTCTGAAGACAGAAATGTGTGTCATTATGTAATGCCCACAGTACTTGGATCATCCCAATAATTTGTCAGAAAAACAAATGTTAGGAGAAACACCCAAATAATATGTTCCAAAACACCAGAACATTCTGCGAAAATGTGGACCATTGAGAGATATGAGTTAGGGACTGAGTGCTATTGTGTTGCATCAAAAACACATCCAAAAATATAGGGCGGGATTCACAAAACCTCCGTGTAAGAGTTAACATGTCTTACACGGAGGCTGCAGTTACACGGTATGACGTCAGCATGCCATGCATATGCATGAGGGCATGCTGAATCACACCGTAGGCTAACACGGTCCGTGTAGGAAAGTAGGGGGCATGGCAAGTTCTGCAAAGGGACACGCCCCCAGAAGAGTCAGAGTCCTAATAGTAAACTCCCACGAGCGAGTCCGCGGAAATGTCAAGAAACACAACACCACACATGGCCCCACAGACTATAAACCCAACTGTAATGTAAAACGTAAAAAATAACAGTTTAATTTTTTTTTTATAATTTCATAAATGTTTGCCCATAGTTGCCCTCCGCTCAGCCACAGTTAGCAGTCACTGAAAAGCATATAAGATCTAAATATGCAAATTAAGCCAAGTAGCAATAGTGTAGCGGTAGAGACATTGGCCAAAGAGGAGGTAGTCACGGTTCGAGCCCCCACAACATCATTTTCTATTTTTAGTTAAATAAGCATGAAACAATCCCCTGACATATATGTGTGTATATATCTATATCTATATGTATATATATATATATATATATATATATATATATATATATATATATATATATATATATATAAATAAAACTATAATTATGTAAAATGTAATGAAATGGGCCATGTATTTTTGAAGAAATCTGAGACAAAATAAAAAAAAACGTTTTAAGTGCCCATAGCTGAGCAGTGCTCTAACAAGCTGAGTATGACTACTAGCAGGTGAGCAGTGGTTTAACAGGTGTAATACGAGTGCCCGGAGTTGAGCAGCGCTTTAACACGCTTAAAATGGGTGCCCGTAGCTGTGCAACACCTCACACAGTGTAATATGCGTGCTTATAGCCAAATAACGCGTTACCCAGCGTAAGCCGTTTGTGCGGAGCTGCGCAGTGCGCCAACCGGCTTACTGATGGGCAACGTTGAGCAAGCTGTATCAAAACCGCCTTTACACAGACACACCTCCTAGCCTGTAGACAGTAGTAAAATAAAAAGAAGCAATGGCCAGGCTCGAACCCAGGATACTGTGCACCATAGTCAAAGTACTAAACCACTAAGCCATGACAGTTGTACTGAGAAATGCAGTATTAGCATATATATATGAATGAATGGAAATAGAAGCATGACAAAAGCAGGTTTTTATAAGCTGATACATGTCCAAAATGGCCAATCACAGATAAGTGCAGGAAAACCGGCATATATAAGCCCCATAGTCGGGAATACATAGCATAACTGATTGTGGAACCCATTTGCAGTCAGGATGGCAGGTGTAGGAGAGGGCAGTCACTTCCGAGCACAGAGGTGGGGTGTTGAGGAGTCCAAATATATGGTATGGCTCCTAGTCCACGATGATGAGGCTCAACTCATGCAGGGCCAGGTTCACTGGGGCGCATACAAGGCAGAGGCGTGGAACCGGTTGGCACAGGATCTCACCAGTGCCACAGGCATACCAAGGACTGGTGAACAGGTCCGTCACCACCATGCGGACCTGGAGAGACATAAGCAGGACCAATTGAACTGTTGGATCCAGGAGGCCCGGCAAATGCCCAACGTCCCACTACCGAGTAAGTATCCATGTAATTAAGTATGTAAGAAATTATCTTAGCCTATATTATGGAGATGTACGTTCCAATATTACTTCATTTATATCACAGCTGCAGGTGTCCGTTCTATGAATCGGCGAGCCTATGCCAATAGGCTGGTGCGGTTGCGCCAACAGGCAGGTTAGTAATTATTTTGCTGGAATTGTTAGAGAATATAAGTGAGACAGCTTGTAAAAGAGTTCAGTGTTGTCACATATTAATAAAGTTCAAATAAGCCTAGAAGAAAGATTCTGCTAGTACTGTATGATTAGATAAGTGATGCAGCCTGTAATCCAGAAATAAACATTAAACAAGTGTGAAAAAGAGATTTTCCACCTGTATTGTAATATCAGATAACTGCTTCAGCCTGAAAATGACTGGTGAACAATCTACAGAGGATAGACATGTGTCAAATACATCACCTTTTAAAATCGGCCATATGAAATAAGTGAGTCTATTGGAAAGGATTGTTGTAACAAGTAAGAAATGTTAATAACGCCTAGAATTCAGTACCATCATGAATTGTAAAAATAAAACAAGTGAGAGTGTGAGAAAGAGGTATGAATCAACCAATAAAGCTGTAATAAGTCTGGAATAAAGTTATACTGCAGTCAGTACATTATGAAACTAATGAGACAGCCACAACCAAAGAGTGAAATGGGTTTAAGAAAGTACTGAACCTGGAATGTGTCTGTCCCACAATTTGGATATGTTGCTGTACCCTTGCAATATGGAGATAGTATGGTTGTATGAAATACTGAACATCCAAAGTTGTCTAGAGCCATATAAATCAAATGTAGCAGGATGCTGTACCTGAACACAGCCAGATATGAACATGTAGGAATAAAAATGGAATGTATATTAATGTAGCAGTAACATTCCCACCACCAACATTTCGAAGGTTACATATACGAAACTGTACTAAGACATGTACAGTATATATATCTGCAGCTACTAGAAATGTACAGCATATGTATAGGTAGTTTAAGTTGTTAATGTAATATTTCTTCACCCTACCCTATTTCACAAATAATGCCATTCCACACCAAACTGGGTATGTGTATTCACAAATAATTCCCATGGACATTTGTCCTGTTGGTTCATACATATCTGCATGTACGTTGATGCATGTGCCCTGTTCACATATCCAAACCTGATGGCCTGTTGCCATCAATCAACCCTGCATACTGTTGGATTGTGTACTGTTGTTCTAAATATGCATGTGTTATGCTTGCTGTTCAATGTTTGGAATTCATGGGTGTTTGGTTAATGGGAATACTGATGCATGCTGTTACAACTAATTTTGAATAGTGTTGTTTGTTACTAACCCAAAATGTCATAAAATACTGCTAAACATAGGACAAGAGGGAAGGCGGGTTCCAGCGGACCCACCTCTCCCACCTCAGCTGGCGAGTGCACCTGGCTCTAGTGCCCAAGCCAGAACCTCCTCTGGTGGCCCTTTGCCACCTTCGGGTGGAAGCGCTGCAGGGGATGAGGCTCGTCCCCCCTCTCCAAGTGTGGCCAGAGGAGAACGTCCACTCACCCTGCAAAGTGTCCGGTCTGTGGTGTGCAGCGAGATCAGGCATTCTGTGCTTGAACCCCTACGTCAGCTTGAGGTACGGGTGGCGCAACTCATGGGTGTGCCTGCCCGTCCTATACAGCCCCCAGCACAGCCCCGTCCTGTGCAGTGAAGGTGCAATGGTAACTGCCCATGGGTGGGGTTCTCAGTTCCACTGTTGCCATCTGTGGGCTCATGGGCTCACCATATCCAAACATCAGTCCCAGTCAATTGCGTTTCCCCCCCACGTGTCATACTCCGCCCCTGTATGCGTCTTGTTTGTCTTGTCTGTTAACCTCCACAACCAACCTCCACAACCTACCTCCCCAAATATACCTACTTCCTGTACCTCACATTCCACTCTCACCTGAAAAAAAATAAAAAAAGGGCACTCTGTTCCCACAAAAACATTATGCCCCATACATAGCTTCCCATTTTGCAGACATGTCTGCTGGATATGTCAACTGATAATTAAAATTGGCTGAACAACATATTTTGTTGTCCTCACCCCTCTCTCAGGGGTAGAAGGTTTCAAATTTCACACCAAAATTACACACATATGCACAGCTGTTGCTGATAAAGAAATGGGCAGCTATGGGCCTTCCCTACATCCTTCCTGCAAATCCCGAGCTTGTTTTCCTACTGTCCTACCCTCTTTGTGCCCCATTTTTCACCACTTTCCTATCTCCCCATTTTCTTTTCTTTAAAAGAAGTTAGCGCGAGTAAGCACTTTAAAGCAGTAGTCAGCGGGTGTGCGCTGAGCTAGGCGTGTGTGTGCAAAGCTAAGCGGCACTGCGCATGCGTGAGCACCGCACAAACCAGCGCAAACCTGCTTACAACTGCTTAAAAGTGCCTTAGTCACTCTGAATGACAAGGCCTGTAGTCTGCTCAGCAGAAAAATAAAATTCCTCTGTCAGTCTCGAACCCAGGACCTTGGAAACACTAGTCTGCAGGACTTACCCCTAAGCCATGGCTGATATACAAGAACTTTGTGCTGAAAGCAATATATCATGAAATAGAAAGACTGAATGTAAAGGGAATATAGGAAGGCTATTACACAAAGCTTGTTTCTTGTATCTTTACTGGCAATTCTTGTGGAATTGCATTACATTAGTGTGATAAGAGAAACAGCCATGCTAGTAGGTAATAATGTTACAGTAGCACCTTGCAAACCCCACAGAGTATCAGAGCAGAATAAACGCCACCATATTTGAATAGGTAAGAGGCCAGACCTCCCAACTGTAACTGATTTACAGGGATGTCCCTGATTTGCAAACAAATGTTAAGTGTGCCCCACTGACTCCCTGTGAAATGTACTAAGAGTAGGCAGAAAGGCGGGGAATCCCACGTAATGGAAACTGTCAATAAGTTAAAGTAGACACTACTTGCATGTCAGAAATGGTGTAGTAATACATATGCTCAAAATACCCCACAGTCACAACTGCAGAATATCTGAAATATATCACGGGTGTATCCCACTGATATGTACCATTCCCTGTACTTGCTCAAATATATACCTGAGAGTATTTGAGGCCTGCAAGTGTCAGAAACACACAGGCATATCAGCCTGTCTGCTGTTACACACACTGCGAATAGCTATAGAACTGCTTCCACAAGCACACCCTCATGTAGGAGTACAACCCAGAAATATCAAAGGATGTGGCCACCTAATAAACTAAGGACAGTATAGCAGTTTACAAGCACTGCATGTGCCTGATATTCATAACTGTTAGCACAAAGTACAAGGCCCCACTACTGCTCAGCAGCAAAATAAGATACCCTTGTAAGTGTCAAACCCCACACCTTGGCCTCACCAGACTGCATACAGTGCCACCAAACATATAAGAAATTGCTGCTGAAATATATCATGCATTACAAGGAGTGAATGTAAATGGAAAATAGGAAAGCCATAGCAACACATTCCAGTAAAGACAAATAGCAGGCCTTCAAAGAGTGAATGTAAAGGCTAAATAGTGAAGCCATAGCAAGAAATTGCAAGAGCTACTGTTGTATACCAGTTAATCCACAAGTCCCACAGGAAAGCACATACTCCCATGTAAACAGTATTAGCATTATTAGTTGTGAGTTAACATACACACTGAGAAGAATGAACTGGAAGAAGCAACAGTCATGTTTCAGTACGACATGCATTTCAGTGGCTACAACACAGCCTTAGATATGAGAGACATACCAACCTTTTGACTCGCACAACAGTGTCCACAGCAAACCAGCATGGTCCCCACCTTGAAAAACTGAAAGGCCTATGCCTACCTAACCTAACATTTTATAGCACTGTCCTGAAATCACAGTGAGAACTGCAATTACCACACAGCAGGCTGCATGCAATTAGTAAATGCTGGCCAACAATTGGTGCAGAGGCCATCACATGCACATGTGCAGATACCTACAAAAGCAGCCTGTACTCCCAGTCCACACATGCAATAATATCATTGCAGCAACTGGAGAGAGAGACAGACAGAGACAGACACAAAAAAAAAAAAAAAGCCAGCTGCAAGCCATCCAAAAAAGCTGTCAGAAACAAAGGTAATGTAAACTACATAATCTAATAATCTACATACTGTGAACCCTCCATATGTGTTAGCAGTCTGTATCTATATGTATATGAAGATGTGCATAGGGCAAGGGACATACTGCAACTGTTAGTGAAGGCTGGACATACATATGTAGTTGAAGGTTGCTATGTGCACATATCAATGTAGGTTGTAGTACAACGTACAATGTAGGTTTTACAGCAATGGATGTTTAGAAGTATGTTAGTGTGTGTATGTGTATATATATATATATATATATATATATATATATATATATATATATATATATATATATATGGGTTCATATGATACCGTCGACAACTGACTAAATCGACAACCGGCCCTGCAGCACCAATTTACCGAAACCGCACAGCATCGACAGTTGAAATAACCGACACCGACTCTACCGACAACGCTACACCGACATCATTATTACACCTAACGGTATTAACATGTGTGAGGTAGGGGAGGTATTTATAATGTTAGACTGAGTGACATAAGTTTAGCAATACCTCCCTACCTCACACATGTTAATACCGTTAGGTGTAATATATATATATATCGACTGTATATATATATATTGTATATATATATATATATATATATATATATATATATATATATATATATATATATATATATATATACACACACACACACACACACACACATATGTACATAGAGAGGTATGTATAAATATACATATATATATATATATATACACTTTATCACTATTTCTCACTTCCTAAGCGTATCCTCCTTACTCTCTTCTCATTCCCTAGGTCACTTAAAATCTTACTATGAACTACCTACTCCAAGCTCCTCTTATTAGATATTACTTCTCTTTTCTACCTTACTTTTTCCGAACCTCTCTGCATTTCTCTCCCCACTTTCCTTGTGTCTTAAAAAAATAAAAAAAAAAAAGTTTGTGTTTTGTTTTTCTTTTTGTGGTATTGTTGTCACTTGTAAACTATTATCTATGTCTTTTTGTCTATACATGCCCAAAAACTTTGATTAGTTTTAAATTGACTGTTCTTTGTGGAGCTTTTCTCCCCGGGCCTCTACTGAAAATGGACATATATCCAGCTAGACTAGCCCGGTCAACAAATGTTAAATAAATAAATAAATAAATAAATAAATAAATAAATATGTAATAGACACATACATACACATATACAGACAGATATGAATGTCTATAGATATGTATGTATATGAATATCTCACTCTCTCTCTCTATACATATATATATATATATATATATATATATATATATATATATATATATATATATATATATAAGACTGAGAGAGGCACATGTGGGCAGATGTATTGCAACAGGTGACAAAGGCATGGATTGAACACCAGTGTGGATACTGGAGTACCATACCCCATTCCAAAACACTTTAACCACTAACTACCACATAGGTGGTTGCCTGCCTACTACTGGAGGTGTCAGAAGGGAACATGGGAAACAAGTGTACAATAGCCTCCCATTTGATATTCACAGTGGCACACTAGTCTTGTAATCCCTGTACATGGTACGTGTCATCACAAATGGTGTGTCAGCTAGGGAAATTTAGGTCACTGTACCCCTCTACACCTCACAATGTCCTACACGGTGTGTACCTCCCATGACAACTACAGCAAGGGAAAAGGACACAGACATACCTAACAAAGAGTGATAATGCCCTCAACACATTCCCTATGCAGAGTGACTGACAAAACCACAGAGTGCCTTTCATACTACCTACACAGAGGTTACCACTGCTGGATATACAGTTATGTCACACCCATACCAGTTGTCCAACCGCCATGGTAACACCTCACAATCTGTCCAGCCTAAACGACCTATGGCCCTCATCCTTGTCACCGCAGTAAAGAGCACATGCTGGAGGTACAGGTTGCTATCCACAAATAAGCCATACCCTGGACTAAACCACCCAGCATTAACAAGCAAGGCTCCTTATTAGTAGATGTCAGACATACCCGTGATGAATGTTATGCAAATAGGTAATATGCCGTATGAGTCACCTCTGTGTAACTGTGTAACAGGAGCAAGTACAATCACATTACGTGTGTCCCAAGGGGCAGGGTAGCACAACACTATGCTGCCGTAGGCCCAGGGCCAATAGCATAGTACCTACCTATGACACAATGCACACACACATGTAGTCATTGCAATACCAACTATGTGAGGTGGAATGAGTGTGCCACTGACTGTGTGCAAGTTCTGTAATGGTGCGATTGCTCAGCATGACTTTGTGTCTGTCATGGTAGTGTGTGTGTCCTCTGTGTAAAGCCAGAGAAAGATGCGTCAGTTATTGGGATACAAACATTGCCATATGTTGTGCTGTGGTTCCCTGTATATGACTGCGGTGTAGGTAGGGGTATGGCAGCAAAGACTAGGGTGGATTACCATTGAAATTGTAACTGTGCATTGCATGGGATGACAATATTCCCCATCCATTAGCTTGATACATACCCCCAGTGTGAGTTTGCGCATTGGACCTCAAACAGTGTGCCGAGTGCTGGTGTATACTAGTTTGTTGTATGGAGTGTGGCAGGCACTGTCACACAGTTGTTGGCTGAGCACTGATATGTGTTAATTTACATGTGTATCCCCGGATAGACAGACAGATGCTATATATGGCAGTTCAGTGTACAGTAGAGTATTGTGTGCCATATTACTTGCTCACATATTTTTCTTTTCCTTCCAGGGCGATGGTGCATCAGCGCAACCCCTGTTATTCAGCTGCAGAGGATGAGGAGTTACACCAGAGCTGGGATTTCTCCACACTTTTTTCCCAGACCAGCCAGAACCAGCAGGAGAGGGCTGCACTGTGGCAAGACCTTGTCCGGCGGGTAAATGACATAGGCATGCATAACCGGACATATGAGCAGGTACGCCATCACTGCAGTGATTTAATTAGAAATGTCCGTCAGCGTGCGTCTGATATCCACAGACAACAGCTTGCCACAGGTGGTGGGGTACAGCTCCTCCTAAGTGTTGTGGCTCAGGGCCAACAACAACAACATCCAAGACATGTGTCATGATGGAGGCTGGAGCCACCCAGCATGTGGACATGGAGTGTGCAGGTAAAATGCCATGTAGTGGAGTGTTGTCTGCACCGGTAGTGTATGCATGTGTGAGATGTGTACTGTGTGTGTAGCTGTTATCCTGGAAATTCTTGTGCAAGATTGATATTCTGAATATCATCAGTACACCTGTGAAAGCCAACTGTTGTACTACTGTACTGTATCATACTCACTGTACTGTATCATACTCACAGTATCAATGGCACAGTTGTGCCCACTGACAATAACTGTCTTATTTGTGCAGGTCCCTCTGGAGTAACAGCAAGGCAGCCAATCCATGCTGGTGAGTGTGTAATAACAATACTATTAATACTAATGATAATAATAGCAATAATACCCTCAAACAGTATTGTGTATGTGTTGGATTGCAGGTGTGTGTATGTGTTTGTATCTCATGTACTGAGGAGTGTGCATGTGCACATGTGCATGTGCCCATGTGCACATGTGTCAGTGTGCATGTGCCCATGTGGTAACATTGTGTACACATTGTAAAATGTGTTTCCTGTCTTCCTCTCACAGGTTCTGATGTTGCTCTGTTGGCGTGCAGCAGGGAACCTGAAGCCACTGCTGGGGACAGTAATAATGATGATACATGTGTAATGACACAGGGAGGTGTGACAGGGTCTGTTGTTGGTCAGCCAATCGACAGTACACAGCAGTCAACCCCATCAATGCGCACAGTCATCCTGCCGATACATCCACTGTCACCAATGTCCTTAGGGACAGCATACAGTGGGCATTGACCAGGGTAATGTGGTATCAGTGGCACATGCATCCCCTCACAGCAGCCATGGCCAGAGTCCTGACATGGTACCACACAGGCAGATGTCCAGGGGTTCTCGTGGGAGCATCCGTGGTCGTACTGCCCCCGTCAGACGTGCCCACAGAGGTCTTTCAACCTCAGCTATGTTCCGGGCTGTAATGCAGGCACAGGCACATATGGAACGGTACACCAGACAGGGTCTGAGGGAGCTTAGAGCACATTGCACTGCTATGAATGACACTATGCAATTCCAAATATAGCCAAGACTCAATCCTCCAAAGACAGGTGTCCTTTCTGGTGGACCCCAGCCACATAACAGAAAACAATAGAAGGAGGAAGCTACTACATGATCGACCAATATCCCACAAAGGCAAGGCATCTCTGATCAGTACTTGGAAAAAAATTACGGGCACTCATAAAATCGTCTAAGGCCAGCTTCAAAAGAAATATGGCACAAGACACTAAGGATAATCACAAGGCTTTCTTTACTTATGTTAGGAATCTGGGTGGGAATTCCCACCCAGATATGCTCAGAAGTTGTCCTAAATGACATAGAATACACCTAAGCCACATACATTGCCAACATCATTGCTGACAGGTTCAGCACAAACATCTCACCCCCCTCCCCACCACAAGGGCAAACATATATCCCAGCAGAGTGATGCCCCCCTGACATCTGAGATGCTCAGTCACCCTCTCCAAAGCAGAAACACAGCATCAATGGGAGCAGACAGTGTCCAAGGCTGCATCCTACATGAACTCCGAGAAGAACTAAACACAAACATAAAACTACTGTTCAATCCCAGCCTTACTACAGGATATGTAAACAAGGAGTGGCGTACAGCAAAAGTGATCCCTCTCCACAAAGGTGGTGCCTCAACGGATCCTGTAAACTATTGCCCTGTACACCTGACTAGCTTGGTCTGCAAAGCTATGGAAAGGATCATCATAGATCTCATAAATAAAGTTATTGTCCTACCCAGTTCAGCTTTGTTGAGGGCACATCCTGCCTCTTAAACCTGGTTGATGTCTTTAAAACAGTCACCAAGGCCAGTGACGAGGGGAAGGTGTTTAACACAGCCTACCTGGACCTTGCAAAAGCCTTCGATACAATACCTCACTCAGGCATTATAGAGACGGTCACCAGCATAACTATAAACCCCTATGTCACTAGATGGATTGCAAACTGGCTCATGGACAGAACACACATGGTCAGAATTGCTGGAGCCATGTCACACTCCAAACCGGTTACAAGTGGCATCCCACAGAGTTCAGTCCTGGGACCTCTCTTGTTTGGTATATATTTCTCGGAGGCACAGGCCAACACAGAAGGAATGTGGCTGAGCAGGTTCGCAGATGACTGCAAACTGTGCGCCATAATCAACTCACCAGCCAACAGAAGCATCCTACAAAAGGGCCTCATAGAAACAGACAGCTGGTGCCAGAGCCATGGCCTCAAGCTAAACGCCAAAACCTGTATAGTCATCCCCTTTGGCAAAAACTAAGTGCCCACAACTTAACACATAGGTGGTAAGTCATTAAGTACTGTACACATGATTAGGGACCTGGGGACCAGAGTTGATAGCAAACTGTCATTTGACAACCACATGGTTGTAGTAGTTACACAGACAGTTTATATAGGCCATCTAATCATGAAGGGATTCACAGCTAGATCACAGGAGGTCATTGTGCCTCTTTAGTCATCCCTCATCAGGCCCATAATGGAGTATAAAGCCCCTTTTGTGGTGTACCTTACAAGACACCTGACCTGCAGCAACTGGAAAGTCCACAAAAGTACTTCACCAAGGGGATCAAAGGGCTCCAACAGATGCCTGACATATAGAACCATGTCCAACCTGGAATTAATGGACATGCTGCACCTCAGAAAATCCAAATCCCATGGAGGTATGTGCTCGTGACACTTGCACCTCAGCACTTACATAAATAGAAGTAATGCTAGAAGTAATGCACAAAAAAACAAAGACAAGCAAAGAATAATCCACGACCTTGAAGAAAGGAACCAGAACTCTGCTAAAGTCCACAAGGCTGTATTTTTATTTCTGAAGTATTCCAAAAGTCACAGATAAAATCACACTCAGAACATAAAAGTCTGAAGTCTGATTGGGGTTGTAGATTGTTAAAGAATATGCTTAAAGATGTGTTTAGATTGTCAGTGAATTGTTAAAAATTTTTTTTTTTTTTTTTTTCATTATTACTTTACACTGATAAAAACATGCAATAAAATATGCGTGAGATATTTTTAATGCCCATCCATATAACATTTCATATAGAATTTGATTTATTAGTCGGAATCCTATAACCGTGGATGTTCAATAATTTAATATGCTGTGTGGGGATGCTGTGGTATGAAGGGGGTCAAGTGTGAGAATTATAACCTGGCCCTCCTAAGCTTGAGGACCGGTTTAATGCTGATCATCCCATTCAGACCTGGTGGCTTCCCTGCATTCAGTCTCAACTGCCATAATAGTTCACGGTAGCCCAAGGTGGATTCCCAGTCACCACCTCTTGCATCTGGCTCAACCTGTTCCAGAACTAGAAACTGGATTTTGGGTTCTGGGCAGGAGAGTGAGTGTTTGTAGAAGGCGTTGGTTTCCTTCTTCCTGGTCATGTCATAAAGATGCTCGTGAATCGTTTCTTAATTCCCTCTCAGTTTTGCCCACATAGAAACTTTGACAGTTGGTGCACATCCCCAAGTATCGACCCTCTAGAGGCACAGGTGTAAAATCCAGTGGGGTGTATCTTGTAGTTCCTAGACGGGAGGTATGGTGCTGTTTCTTTGGATATGGCATGACATTGGGCACAGGCACCACATTTGAATGTGCCCAGCCTTGGTTGTTTTACCTTCATCTTTTTCTTTGATTTCTTTCAAATAATTCCTTTAAATTAGCCCCTCTTTTACGAACAAAACTGGGTTTAGGTGGTATGTAGTCCTTTAGTTCTTCAAAGAGGGTTAAAACCGCCAGTGATGTAAGATTGTTTCTTCCAATTCATAGGAATTTGATGAGTATGTGTGTGCAAAACTGTTAGTGTGAACAGTATCCTTGTTTTGTGTATTGTTGGTCACTGGTACAAACCCCTAGTATTGGTTTGTAGATTTTACCTCTGCTGCTAGAGTTAGAAATAGTTCCAGAGGGTAACCTCTCTCCAAGAAAAGGTTTTCAAAATTCCACCTCAGAATCAAAATCTTTCTCATATTCTACTTGCTCTGATGAGCTGCCCTTAATGATCCCGATATGGTGGGTTAGAAAATTGCCTTTCTTGATGTAGTTTGGAATGGAAAGTTTTCTGATTGTAGTCCTTAGTAATGTCCAGATAATGAAGTTCGTGCTGATCCACTGTGTGTGTGAATTGTAGGAAATTCGTTGTTGAATTGTGTGTAAGGAATTCAGATAGGTTCCCTTCAGAGCCAGACCATAAAATACAGATGTCATCCAAATAACGTCTGTAGAACAGAATGTGATCTTTCCATGGGGGTATTAAAACGAATGTATGCTCCCACATGTGCAATACTACATTTGCGTAGAAGGATGCACAAGATGCCCCCATGGCAACCGATGAAGTTGTTGGACAAAACCATCTCCATCATTTCAGTAAGCAAGTTGGACATTTTGTTACTAAGGGTTGTCTTCTGGCCTAGAAATTGGGCAAACCATTCCAAACCTTTTGATGAGGGATGCTGGAAAACAGATCTTTGTTGTCCACTGTGACCATTAAGGTGTCTGGGAAGTAGCAAGAGGTGGGAATGTCCCGAAGGAAGTGCCAAGAATGCTGTATTCTTTGGTCATGTAATCAATAAATTTTCCCAGGGCTCAGTCACTCCACCTGCTCCTGATACAATCGGCCGGAATTGTAGTGGATTTATTCCTTTGTGGGTTTTAGGTATCCCAAAGATGACTGGTATTCTGGGCTTTTCCACATGTAAGTAGTTGTAGACCTTTTCATTGATGGCCTGTTGTAATAGAAGGTCACTAAGATAGTACTTAATCTCAGCAAAGGCTATATTGATCTCTTCTGCAACATAGTGTGCATGAGTCCTCTGAGAACATAAGGACATCCTTTATCAGGTTTCATGACCCTGATTTTTCTTCATGCAAGTGTTCAATAAAATTCATTTCTTGTTCAGAAAAATTTGGATGAAGTAGAATTTCTTGATTATTATATACTTTCCTGAAGTCATTCTCCACTAACTTTTCAAAAGAGGATTATTGGGTGTAGTGTTGGGCCTGCTGCATTAAGTGTTTGCCCTTTAAAAATCAAATTTAAGTTTAAAGCTCAAATCTATCAAAGCTTGTGTTAAATTCATGGGTTTAGTTGGGACAAAGGTGAAAATATCAAAAGCATTTGTAGGAAGGTTCATGTCCGTGTAATTGTATATGGCAAAGTTGTTTCTCCTTAAAATAGTGCAGTTACCCTCAATATTAGTAGGGTTTTGATTGTGTAAACCCAGATTTGGGGCTTGGTCAGTTATAGGATCATCCAGGGATGTTAGGGTAGTTGGTGTATGGTGGTTTGTTAGTGAACAAAATTCCAAGACCTCGGTGCCTGTCTTTGTTCTGTTCTTCTCTGCTAGCCTTTCACTTCTTCTAAGGGGTTCCTCTTGTCTGTCATATGTGTCACTAGCCCTATCTGTGTTTGTGGTGTTGTTTTTGTTTACAATCTGAATATATTAGAGAAGTCTGAGTTGAAAAATCTTTGTAGTGACCCTAGTCTTGTCTTCAAACCAGCAGATAAGGGTGGGGGTATAGTTGCTATGGATACAACTTTCTATCGACAACTTATGTTGAATATGTTAAATAATGATAGAGCCTACAAAGCAATAGAGAAATCACGAGTAACATCAATTGTACACTATGTCTCAGACACCCTTTATGATATGCTCATGACCCGGTCCATTGATAAATCCCTCTATGACTTCCTTACAATAGATTTTCCATTGATACAAAATATATCGTTATATGTACAAACAAAACTTGGGCAATATGTTAAGAAAATACCAACTATATTATTAGATTCTTTCAGATTACTGGATGACTTAAAATTAGACCTAGTGAAAAACAATATAAAACAAGATACTATATTAGTAACCCTGGACATTGAAAGTCTTTTCACGAATATTCCCAATGATTATGGTATAAATGCAATAAGGACACATATGACAGAACTTAAAGTGGATAACACAGAAATTATGAATATATGCTGTATGTTAGATCTGGTTCTTAATAACAACATCTTTTTATATGAAGAACAGGTATATCATATGCCAATCTTGTTGTTCTAGAATGGGAAAAAGAATTTTTATTTAATGAAGATTTAAACATGTCGTTCTATATAGAGCTTAGGCGACATCATAATATTATGGAATGGTGGAGAAGCCACCTTAAGTTCTTACATTACTATTAAGAAAAACATCTATGGTAACTTAACAACAACTCTTCACAGAAAAGCTTGTTGGAAGAATGGAATACTTCATTTCAGTAGTTTACATCCACGGCATATTTTTAATAATATAGTTAAGAATCAGTTCAGTAGAGTTAACACCCAGAAAGACTATTTTATTACAGAAGATACTACCCTTCAGGAAATACCCTTTGAAAAATTTTCCTCATAAAATACAATATGATATCAAATATACTAGTGATGTCCAGTCCTTAACTAATATAGTGAAAAGCAATTGGAAAATTCTGTTATCAGACAAGACAGTGTCAGAAATAATCAGTGACAAACCGGCATTTAGATATATGAACTGTTTAAACTTGAAAGACTACTATGTAAAGATCCATTGACATTACAAAATGTATGTTTTATGCAACTTGTACTACTAGAAATGTCATTTACCTAGCACTTGCGATCCTATGAGATAAGAAGGAATAGTAATACTAATGCATTGGCTATCCAGCTTTGCATTTCAAGTTTTACAAATAATAGATGCAAACAGAAGAGAAGGTAACCTTATGAACACTTTGGAAACCTTCGAACTTAGATGGATACTAAAGGCCTAAATACCAATATATATACAACTTTTGACTAACAGTGAGTTAGCATTATAGTGCTGCACATACTGAATTAAATAGTCTCTTTTATGACTATGTTTGTAAACTTGATGTATTAACTTTGTATTTCTGTCATATTTGACATGTTATTGTTCTGACTTGTGAGTTAGCATTACAATGCTAAACATACTGAATCACATGGTCTCTTTTATGACTATGTTTGTAAACTTGATGTATTATTTTACTAGGTCTATTGTCTCTATTAATTAATCTGATAGCCCTATATTATATCTTTATATACCCTTTATGCAGTATATCTAGATTTTGCTGTTACTTCTGATATTGAACACAATGTTATCTTAACTTTATTTTTATTTTTGTGATTATGTATAGTTCTAATTTTAATAATGATTAAGTATTGGCACTGAGTTATCCTATCTATTTTTACTTTATTATATCTGTGTTATAGTTATAGCGATTTTGTCATCTCAACTTTATGCAGATTCATCTTCTGTTTTATATGTTAACAACATTTCTCTGTATAAATGGATTATTCTTTGCTTGTCTTTGTTTTTTTGTGCATTACTTCACTTGATCTTGTCTGCCATGGCCAACGGAGAAGAAACCTTTAACCCAGGAGAAACTCCTGAAATGCTGAAAAACACTACAAACGATCTTCCAGTGAGCAGAGCGGAGTTCAACCAAGTACTGGTTGCACTCAAGGAGCTCACTAACTTGCTGAAACCCACCACGGCTGCTTCACCAGGGCTAGCTTGCAACCAGCAGCAAGCACTACAAAATAACTTTGGATTACCGGTAATTGCGGACCCGGAAGAGGGTACAAGCTCCACTATATCCTCCACGGACATGTCTGGCCGGATCCAAAAGAAACAACTTTACTCGCCGCCATGAAGCTACCAGAGCTCCTGAAACTAACGTACAACTAGGGACCAATGGAACTAGTAATCCTGCTTTGAAACATAGAAACAAGGATGTAAACTTTACAAAATGGGCTGGACAACGCTTCACCTTTTCTAAAGGTAGTAACAATTCTAACAATTTCTCTAACTTTGATCAGAGCATGGACTTGTTCAAGGACAAATTATACTCCTTAAGGAGTACACAGCTAGAGATAGACTACTTGAATGAATGTCTGAGAGTAAAGCGTGTCCCGAAGGGCTACGCTTTTTTAAATTTCCAAACAATGTCCAGTATGGTACTGATTATTATTTTAACTTGTGTGAGATTTTTGATAAAGCTGGATTGGAAATGTTGCATGTAATGGTAGGGGAACATGAACTGAAAGCACAAACATTAATGAATGAGCTAGACACTTTAAACAATGAGTTAACATCTAGTACTAATTTTAGTGCTTTTAAACCAAACTATGACAAGGTTTTTGATAATGTTGATGTTTTTTGTGAAAAGATTCTTAACAGAAAACTAAGAAAATTAGAACGTGATCTCATCGAATACAGGGATGGCCTTGCCTACCCTAGCCCCAATGGTTACAATAAAACTTCTTCCAAAAACAACACCACAAACACAGATAGGGCTAGTGACACATATGACAGACAAGAGGAACCCCTTAGAAGAAGTGAAAGGCTAGCAGAGAAGAACAGAAGGGTACTAACAACCAGGATTTTCAACAGAACCCGGCCAGACCGGGTTTGGGACAGAGACAAAGACAGGCACCGAGGTCTTGGAATTTTGTTCACTAACAAACCACCATACACCAACTACCCTAACATCCCTGGATGATCCTATAACTGACCAAGCCCCAAATCTGGGTTTACACAATCAAAACCCTACTAATATTGAGGGTAACTGCACTATTTTAAGGAGAAACAACTTTGCCATATACAATTACACGGACATGAACCTTCCTACAAATGCTTTTGATATTTTCACCCGAGGGCTACATTTTGTCCCAACTAAACCCATGAATTTAACACAAGCTTTGATAGATTTAAAATGTTTACCAGAGCTTTAAACTTAAATTTGATTTTTAAAGGGCAAACACTTAATGCAGCAGGCCCAACGCATACAAGTCTCTTTAACCCCCACTACACCCAATAATCCTCTTTTTGAAAAGTTAGTGGAGAATGACTACAGGAAAGTATATAATAATCAACAAATACTACTTCAACCAAATTTTTCTGAACAAGAAATGAATTTTATTGAACACTTGCATGAAGAAAAATCAGGGTCATGAAACCTGATAAAGAGGGGAATTGTCCTTATGTTCTCAGAGGACTCTGAAGCCCACATGCACACTATGTTGCAGAATGACGAACAATACGAGGCGGTTTCATGAACGAGATCAATATAGCCTTTGCTGAGATTAAGTACTATCTTAGTCACCTTCTATTACAACAGGCCATCAATGAAAAGGTCTACAACTACTTACATGTGGAATAGCCGAGAATACCAGTCATCTTTGGGATACCTAAAACCCACAAAGGAATAAATCCACTACAATTCCGGCCGATTGTATCAGGAGCAGGTGGAGTGACTGAGCCCTGGGAAAATTTATTGATTACATGACCAAAGAATACACGTCTTTATTGTCCCACGTCTGCAAGGATTCTTGGCACTTCCCGGGACATTCCCACCTCTTGCTACTCCCCAGACACCTTAATGGTCACAGTGGACATCAAAGATCTGTTTTCCAGCATCCCTCATCAAAAGGTTTGGAATGGTTTGCCCAATTTCTAGGCCAGAAGACAACCCTTAGTAACAAAATGTCCAACTTGCTTACGAAATGATGGAGATGGTTTTGTCCAACAACTTCATCTTTTTAATGGTGAATTATACCGGCAACGCAAGTTGCCATGGGGGCATCTTGTGCATCCTTCTACGCAAATGTAGTATTGCACATGTGGGAGCATACATTGTTTTAATACCCCCATGGAAAGATCACATTCTGTTCTACAGGCGTTATTTGGATGACATCTGTATTTTATGGTCTGGCTCTGAAGGAACCTATCTGAATTCCTTACACACATCAATTCAACAACGAATTTCTACAATTCACACACACAGTGGATCAGCACGAACTTCATTATCTGGACATTACTCTTTACAAGGACTACAATCAGAAAACTTTCCATTCCAAACTACATCGCAAGGCAACATTTTCTAACTCCTTGCTACACTTCGAAAGTGCCCACCCACCATATCAAAAGAGGGGAATCATTAAGGGGCAGCTCATCAGAGCAAGTAGAATATGCAGTCGGAGAAAGATTTTGATTCTGAGGTGGAATTTTGAAAAACCTTTTCTTGGAGAGAGGTTACCCTCTGGAACTATTTCTAACTCTAGCAGCAGAGGTAAAATCTGCACGACATTCCCTCTACAAACCAATACTAGGGGGGGTGTGTTTGTACCAGTGACCAACAATACACAAAACAAGGATACTGTTCACACTAACAGTTTTGCACACACATACTCATCAAATTCCTATGAATTGGAAGAAACAATCTTACATCACTGGCCGGTTTTAACCCTCTTTGAAGAACTAAAGGACTACATACCACCTAAACCCAGTTTTGTTCGTAAAGAGGGCTAATTTAAAGGAATTATTTGAAAGAAATCAAAGAAAAAAGATGAAGGTAAAACAACCAAGGCTGGGCACATTCAAATGTGGTGCCTGTGCCCAATGTCATGCCATATCCAAAGAAACAGCACCATACCTCCCGTCTAGGAACTACAAGATACACCCCATTGGATTTTACACCTGTGCCTCTAGAGGGGTCGTATACTTGGGGATGTGCACCAACTGTCAAAGTTTCTATGTGGGCAAAACTGAGAGGGAATTAAGAAACGTATCACGAGCATCTTTATGACATGACCAGGAAGAAGGAAACCAACGCCTTCTACAAACACTCACTCTCCTGCCCAGAACCCAAAATCCAGTTTCTAGTTCTGGAACAGGTTGAGCCAGATGCAAGAGGTGGTGACTGGGAATCCACTTTGGGCTACCGTGAACTATTATGGCAGTTGAGACTGAATGCAGGGAAGCCACCAGGTCTGAATGGGATGATCAGCATTAAACCGGTCCTCAAGCTTAGGAGGGCCAGGTTATAACTCTCACACTTGACCCCCTTCATACCACAGCATCCCCACACAGCATATTACATTATTGAACATCCACGGTTATAGGATTCCGACTAATAAATCAAATTCTATATGAAATGTTATATGGATGGGCATTAAAAATATCTCATGCATATTTTATTGCATGTTTTTATCAGTGTAAAGTAATAATGAAAAAAAAAAAAAAAAAAAAAAAAAATTTTTAACAATTCACTGACAATCTAAACACATCTTTAAGCATATTCTTTAACAATCTACAACCCCAATCAGACTTCAGACTTTTATGTTCTGAGTGTGATTTTATCTGTGACTTTTGGAATACTTCAGAAATAAAAATACAGCCTTGTGGACTTTAGCAGACTTACATAAATAGGACATGCTGGAGGGACATATTCATAACCCAGAGGCTCCCTTCACTCTGGAATAAAATCACAGTCCATTAGGCAGAGTCCCTTAATGACTCTCTGCAAGAGGAATGTTGCTGAGTGGATGGGAGATTGTAGGTTTACCCCGGGTATCACTTCTGTGTCACTGTTACACAGAGGCTGAGTATACTAACCTGGAAAAAGGCCATATCAAAATTCATTTCACATTGGTGTCAAAAGACAAACACAGTCTGGCTAGGCTTATAACTGCCCTAGGGCAGATGGCCTAGTATGAACCTATGAACCTATTACATGATGTATCCTCAACTGATACACAGATGTAGGAAACCCAGTGTCAGTGATACCCCTGCAGTACTACACTATACCAGTAGCCATTCTTACTGAGCCACACACATCCCTGTGAAGAATGCTGTCTGGCATATAGCAGTCTCATGTACATGCCAACACACTAGCGATATGTTAATCCACGACTGGAAATGTATACAGTGGCCTACAATGCATTCTGCACATGACCACATGGGTATCATACAGATGGATACCTGTTGTCCAAGCCGTAACGCAACTGTAACTTTGTCATAAGTATGTACTTGGCATAGTATTCCAGTAGTACCATGTAGGTGGTAGCACCCATCATGTAGAACGGGTAATGGTGTGTACATATGGACAAGTGTTTTCTTGTCTATCCTGTGATATTCACATTTCCAAAGGTATTGTGCAGTCCCTTGGTGCATCGCCTAAGCAAGAAGGTGTCTTTATGCATATCAGCAAAAGTTGCCATACACCTACACTGGATGTCCATTACTCACAGACTTTGCTGTGTTATAACATGTGTGGCATATACTCCAGACATGAACCCTCACCCACATGAATATATCACAGCTTTCATAAGTGTGTGTCATCCAGTTGGCCTAGGACACAGATGACTGCAGTAGCCTGCATTGTCAACAACATACATGTATGGCGTACAGTCTGGGAATCCGCAGGACATGCTGGCACAGGTAACAACTGTATTCACATGAGGCAGGCTTCACACAGAGATATGTACCTGTGACCTTAAATAGTTCCTATGTGGCACACACACATACCTGATGTATGCATTGAAATTACCGTTATAATTATATGTCATACCATAATAAAAGCAACACCCACCACACATTGACAAACTGTGCGACAAAAACACACATGGCATTTGTAGGATTCAAACCCCTACCTAACTATGTTATGACACTTGAGAGAGACGCATTAGCACAGCGCGCTACTCGCATTACTGGGTGGTTTCCCTTCTCCTGCTATAATTATAGGGTGCTGACATCATCAGTCTTTACAAAGAGGAATGTACATCATGTAGTGTGTTATTCCAGTTGCCAAAAGGTCCATTTCTTTCAAAGAGAATTGCACACACCCTGCCCCCCGCCCCCAAACACACACACACACACACACACACACAGACAGAGCATTTGCAGGATTCAAATCCCTACCTAACAATGTTATGACACTTGAGAGAGACGCATTTGCAGAGCGCGCTATTCCAATTACTGGGTGGCTTTTCTTCTCCTGCAGTATTTATAGGGTGCTGACATCATTATTTGGAAAGAGGTATGTACATCTATTACTATTCCTCAGTATGGGGGATAGAATATATATGCATTAACAGATGCCTACTTCAGGGTCAAATAAGCACATCAGCACTGCCAGGTTATGTTTTATACCATGCTTCGTGACCACAGGACTTGTAACACACAACACAACCAGGGGTTGTATCCATATACATCACCCCTCTCGGTTGTTACCACTGCACTAAGCATGACAGGCCATACATATACAACTAGAATTGTGCAAAACTGACTTTTGGTTTGGTGTGTAGTTCAGACCACCCCTCCCATATCCAGGAACCCCACTTGGCTTCCCTGGGAACAGTGTAGGATATGAAGGTGTTCACATACACCTTTACAGTGGTTAACTTCAGGTACAGGAATATTGAGTGGGGGAACTACTCAGGCCTCAACAAACATCACCCTACAGCCAGTACAATTTGTGAATCTATGTGCTATGGCAGAACCAGTCACCACAGCCACAAGGGGGAATACATATTGGACTGGACCATCAGCAACATGGGGACTCTATGTTCCACACCAGAGGTAGACCACCATTGTTAATATCTGACCATAACCAACTTTCCCTGGACATCCATATCCCATCCCCACCCCCAGGCAAGGAAATCACTGCAAAGTATTTCTCAAAAGCAGACTTTGCACTTGTGAAGACTGAGGTGGAATACTTCAAAGGCCCCACGCTGGAGGATTATAAAGCCCAATCTGCAGAATCCTTTACAAATGCATTCTATGAGCATCCGGAAGGTTTGCATTGATCATGCTATCCCAAATAAAACCAAGACTCCTCCACAACAGGAGACCTGTCTGGTTTACACCAGCCATATACAAGCTGTACAACAGAAGGAGGGAGCTAATACATTACAGAGCAATATCCCACAGAGGGAGGACATCTCTGAACAGTATTGGCAAGACACTTCAATCCCTCAATCATCACTTGCAAGTTTTGACAGTGAAATTGTCCAGACACTGCAGATAAGGCTCCCCTCAGTCTGGAATTGAATCCCAATTAATGTTAGACATAGCCCCTCGCCAACCCTCTTCCAGAAAACTCCAGCCACATGGATGTGGCATTGCAAATTCAACCCCTGGGATCTCCACTGTGTCCCTGCTTGATGGAGGCACAGCACACTAGCCTTAAACGGTGCCTTCTGTGACCTACTTTACAGAGGCACAGTAGGCTACTGTACTGGAGAGGCAGACGCCAAATACACTCTGGCTAGGCTTATGTATTCCCTAGGGCAAACAGCCTAGTATTGACCTCTACACCCATATGTTTATGTTTCGGATGCACAATATTTGTTGCTGATAAACTGTTTGCAGGTCTTTATTGCCATAGCTTTCCCTGTTTCTATGAACAACTTGTGTATCTGTGAAAGATGTTTGAATATCAGAGGGTTCCACTATATTACTTATGTCTCTGTTGTCATTTAACTGTGTGCACTGGGCAGATTGCTGTATTGTGGTAGGTTCCTGGCTTAACACATACAAATGCCAGATATGTGTGGCCAACTGCTATACTGAGACATGGCCTAAGTGTGTGAGCATGCCCAGTTCAGGCTTTCCATGGTTTGTTGCCTGACATATGTCTCATTTATCAAAGTGTGTGAGCATGCCCAGTGTGACCTTTCCATATGTTGAGATCTGAGGTCCACCACATTTGTGGTTGTGTGTGAACTTGAACAATATTTGACATTTATAGTTGTGTGTTGGAAGTCATGTTGTGTTCTTACTGCCCAACTGCTTTGTGTCTGAACCCAAAAGGGATTATGCTGTGCCTGCAGGGTTTCCATGGGTTAGTTTGCATACACTTGTCAACATTCTTTCATACTGACCAAACATTAATATTGCATAATGTACTGGTTCAGTCCTTTCACTGTGGTGGACAGTATCCTGGGTTTCAGTCCTATCACTGCTTTAAATATTCATACTGAGCACACCAGACTGGTTAAGGGCCAGTTGTGCAAATATGACCATGTTGCATTTTGTTCTGCTACGGCCTACTTAAACCAGGCTTGTCAAACATTAGTAGTGTATTCCGCAACTGGAGTAGACATTGAGAAACACTAGGCTATGTTCCCTAGGCCATTTCTAATCCTAGTCAGAGAGTGTGTTTGTCCCTTCAACACACATTTTAACTGGAGTTTGCCATGACATTTTTCAAGGTTAGTATACTGTGCCTCTGTCTAACCGTGACGTGATACCCAGGGTAAACCTACAATCTCCCATCCACTCATCAAGATTCTTCTTGAAGAGAGTCAAGGAGGGACTCTCTGGCTAACCTGGACTTGGGAGTTTACTCAAGAGTGGAGGGAGCTTCTGGGTTATGGATCAATCATTACAGCATGTCCTATTTATGTCAGTGATGAGATTCAGGTCTCTCATGTGCATAGCTCAATGGCATTCAGATTTTACAAGGTGCAACATGTGCATTGATTCCAGCTTGGACATGGCTTTATACATCAGGCACAGATCACCTCTGGGCAGGCAGTATGCCACTGTGTGGAGCTGCAGTTTGTTTAATCAGGCAACTCATGGCATCTGTTACAGCCCTTTGATCCTCCTGGTGAGGTACTTGTGGGTCTTTCCAGTTGCTGGAGGTGTCTGCTAAGGTACATCCCACAAGGGCCATTGTACTCAATTGTGAGCCTGATGAAGGATGACTGAAGAGGCATGATGACCTCCCCTGATCTAGATGTGAATACCTTCATGATTAGGTGGGTATATGAAATGTTTCTCTAACCACTACGGCCACACGGTTATCAAATGCAAGATTTCTATCAACTTGTGTCCCCAGGTCTCTTATTACTTCTAAAGTACTTAATGGGTTAACACCTATGTGGTAATTGGTGGGCACTTACTGTTTTTCCAAAGGGGATGACTATACACTTTTCTGCATTTAGCTTGATGGCATGGCTCTGGCACCAGTTGTCTGTTTCTATGAGGCCCTTTTGTAGGATGCTTCTGTCAGCTGGAGGGTCAGATATGGCGCCCAGTTTGTAGTCATCTGCAAACTTGTCCAGACACAGTCCTTCCATGTTGGCCTGTACCTCTAAGAAATACATACCACACATGACTGAGCCTTGTGGGATGCCAGTTGTAGCTGGTTTGGAGTCTGACATGGCTGCAGCATTTCTGACCATGTCAGTTCTGTCCTTGAGCTGGTTTGCAACCCATCTACTGACATAGGGGTTTATATTTAAGCTGGAGAGCTTATCTATAATGAACAAGTGGGGTATTGTATGGAAGGCTTTTGCAAGGTCCAGATAGGCTGTGTGGACCACCTTCCCCTCATCAATGGCCTTGGTGACTGTTTCAAATTACTCAACCAGGTTTAAGGGGCAGGATCTGCCCTTAAGAAAGCCACACTTGGTAGGGTCCAGTGTCTGTAGGTCCCCAATATCTTTATTTCTGAGGTCCATGATGATCCTTTCCATAGCTTTGCAGACCAAGCTAGTCAGGATTCTGGGGTGATAGTTTGCAGTATCCATTCAGTCACCACCTTTATGGAGAGGGACCACTGTTGCTGTACACTGCTCTTTGGGTACATATCCTGTGGTAAGGCTGAGATTGAGCAGTAGTTTTATTTGGTGTTCAATTCTTCTTGGAGTTCATGCTGGACACAGCCCAGGACACCATCTGGTCCCATTGATGTCATGCGTTTTGCTTTGGAGACGCTGGCTGTTACCGGAGCATCTGCAATGTCAGGGGGACAGCACTCTGCTGGGATAGTTATTTGGCCTTTTAGTGGGGGGGGGGGGGGATTTTGCACTGAACCTGTCAGGTTGGATGTTGGCAATGTGTGTGGGTTTGGTGTATGGTTTGTCATTTTGGACCAATTCTGAGCATATCTGTGAATTCCCACCCAGGTTCCTACCATCAGTTAAGAAAGCCTTGTGATTATCCTTAGTGTCCTGTGCAATTTTTATCTTGTAGGATTTTATGTGTGGCCATAGTTTTTTTTGTCATAATACTGATCAGAGATTACTTCCCTTTTTGGGTTTTGCTCTGTCATGTAGTAGCTTCCTCCTTCTCTTGTATGGTTTGGTAATGGCTGGGGTCCACCAGGCCAGATGCCTGCATTTGGAGGATTGGGTCTTGGTTTTATTTGGGATTGCATAATCCATGCATTCCTGAAGGTGTTCATAGAATGCATTTATAAAGGGTTCTGAGGTCTGGGCCATATTTTCCACAGGCACAAGGGCTTTAATGGATTCCACCTCAGTTTGGAGGAGTGCAAAATTTGCCTTACACATGTTTTTCACTGTGGTTTTCTGGCCAGGAACTGGGGTCGGGATGTGAATATCCAGTGAGATTACTCTATGGTCTGATCTTACTAGTGAGGGATATACTTCTCGTCTTGGGCATAGAGTCCCCATGTTGGTGATTATCATGTCCAGTATGCTTACCCCTCTTGTGGGAGTGGTAAGTTGTTCCATAGCATTTTGGTTTATGAATTCTAGGAACCTTTGCCCTACGGTGTTGGAGCTAGAATAATGCTCCCAGTCTATGTTTGGGTAGTTGCAGTCCCCCAATATAATGTTGTTTGGAGAGACCTTCATATTTTCATGCGTTCTCAAGTAGGCCAAGTGTGGTTCCTGGATTTAGGAGGGCGGTCTGCAGCAGGCTACAAACTGGGAGACAGTTTTAGCCATGGTTACTTGCCCGTGGATAGTCCGTGCTGCTTCTTGCTGTGGCACCAACCTGGGGGTGTGGTTATCCTTGACCATTATTGATAGTCACCCTCCTTTTGTAGTTTGTTCCATGTTTTGGGGCTGTAAAGCATGGTATGAGGTGTAACCTGGTAGTGTTAGGGTGCTCTTGTGAGCTTTGAACCAGGTTTCTGTTACTGCACAGATATCAACATTCTCCATGCTGAGGAGAGTTTGGACTGCATGCATCTTGCAGTTTAGACTTCTGGTATTGGGTAGCATTACTTCTAGTTTCTTATCCCTTATGATACCTATGGATGTGGGTTTGTGTTTTTGAGCCTTACCTATTCAAGGCACTATGGGGGTGACAACAGGCTTTGCCAGTATCCAAAAGGCCAGGGGTGATAGGTGCAAGCCATCCCTAGTGGGTGGAGCATCAGGTCTTGCTCAGCATGTCATCCCAGGCTGACAGGCATTGGATCCCCTTTGACTAACAGCAATACTTAAGCCAATTGTTGTAATTGATCATCTTGTCTTCATATTGTGGCATCATGCTTGGTGAGGGTAGTATGTTAGTCAGGGTCATCAAGTCTGCATATACTACATGGTGTTACATTGCTTAACACATGGCAATCATGCCTCAGGTGGTGCTGCAGGGCTGCCTATGTTGGATGCACATACTACACTCCCTGTACATGTTTGACAGCAGGCTGTGTCAACTTAGAGAGAGGTATCATTTCCAGGGTTCCTACTGAGCCAGTGTATGTGTTATGCGTTGCCTCTTTGCCAAGGCCAAGGCATACTGGGCACGCCTCCTTCTGCCTACTGAGGCAGGCTCAGGTTGTTCCTCCTCCGAGTCACGATCTACCTGTGATGGCCTTGGCAATGGTGGGGGACTGTTTGGCCCGGACCTATGCTGGTCCTGCTGCATCTGTTTTCGCAGAATCATATTATGTAGCATAGCACAAACCATGACAATTTGGGTACATGTAGTTGGTGAGTACTGCAATGTGTCCAGGCACCGAAACCGTGACTTCAGCAGCCCAAACACATGCTCTATTACATTACGTGTTTGTGCATGTGCCTCATTATGGCATTCCTGTTCAGGTGTGTGTGCGTTTCTGATGGGTGTCATCAGCCACGGCTCCAGTGCATAGCCAGCATCCCCCAGTAGGTGACCATGTGGGATGTCCCCATTGGCAAATGTCTGGTACAGCTGCATCAGATGCCAGATGTGGGAATCATGGTAGCTTCCAGGGCAGCCAGCACACACATTCAGTATTATGCCCTGGGCATCACACACGACCTGGCAGTTGATGGAGGGGAAGCCCTTGCGGTTGTAGTAGACCCTACCCCGCTCACCGGCTGGTGCTTTGATGCATATGTGCGTGCAGTCTATTGCACCCACTACCTCGGGGTATTCCACTATTTGCTGGAAAAGACGCATATTGCTGGCCAATACCTCATGGGAATTGGGGAAATATACATGATCACTGACATGTGCTGACATGGCATCCAGGAACTGGTGCAGTACCCTGGATGCTGATGCCTGTGATATCCCCATCATATCACCAGTTGGTCTCTGGAAGGTACCTATTGCTAGTATTCTTCGGCCGACACATACCTTGGTTTCCACTGGGATTGGTTCCCCTCTGTTGGTTCTGTGTGTGAGGTGTGGCCTGCACAGCTCAACAATTTGCTGTAGGAGGTCTCTGTCCACTCTATAGCGCTCCACTATCTCCAGCTCATGTAACCCCTGGTAGGTGACCCTGGGCCTGTATACTGTTATCCGTATCCGTCTCCTCACTGTGGATTGTCTGGCAGCATTTGCATTGTCACCACCCTCAGCATGTTGCATATGTCGCCTTATAACAGCTATGGCAGCCCCTAGCATTTTTTGTCTGAGTGAGGCTTTTTCAGTTTTCACTTGTAATAGCTTACTCCAGCGTTGCAGTGTCTCTTGAGAGAAACATACTGCACGGTTGTTTGCAGAGTTTTAAGTGCTGGGCTGGGCTACTGTTCTGCCTGTGTAATTGCCTGCTTCTGATGGTTTTCACCTGTTACCTCTGCTAGTATTCCCTGGTAGCTTCCTACAATTTCTTCTGCTTACTTTTTCCTTTCTGTTTCCTCAGGGGGGGGCAATGCGCAAACACGCTCACAGCAGCTAACACGCATGCACAAATGTTTAGACGGACAAAAACGTTCTTATTCGGGTTTAAACGTGCGTACACCAGCGCAAATGAGCTAACTGGTCTTTAAACAAGCTTCTACATGCTTACTCCAGCTGAAATGAGAGTGCTCACACTTACACGCACGCACCCTATCTTACTCGGGCCTTCGAGCGCGCACATCCGCGCGCATGCACGGCCAGCAAGAAACTTTGGTATTATCCACAGTGTACACCTTCCATTTCTTGGTTTTCCCATGTCTACTTCCTGACACACCTCTTTCCATGATGTGTGACTGACAGTTTTCACATGGCACTCTGCTCCACTGAGCTGCATTTTTTTCATACATACCCCCCTGTGATGTCACCTATCTCTTACTCTGTTACTCCCCCTTATCCTTCTCCTACACTCCAGGGATTGTGCTCATTTGCGATGTAAAAGTGCGATTCACTGTCCTAACACTCATTGCCGTGCTCTACAAAAATACACTTAACGTTACAATCAACCCCTCTCAGTCACCCCAGATCTCTAATGCCGAAATGCTAGCACTAAAACTACAACTAAATAAAGAGAAAGGAATTAATCTAATAGTGACCTACATCCCCCCCGGGAAAAACTCTGATACACTGGAGAACATGCTTAGCTGGCTATCAAACAATTACCCTCAAGAAACTATTATTTTAGGAGATGTTAACTTGGACTGGAACCAATGTTCCTCTGAGCTTAACCCCATGCATATAAATTTACACGGATTCCAACAGACCATATCTTCCACCACCAGAATAGGTAATAATAAACAAAAAGAGAGTATCCTAGATTGGATCCTAATAAACAGTCAGCCACATAACTACATGACTGGGACCCATCCAAATGACCTTAGTGACCACCTTATCACCTACATAAGGAAAAACAAGGAAATATCTTCTAAACCGCCCATGTATAGACCGGTTAGAAATAGGAAACACTTTGACCTTACAAACTTTCTGAATGAACTTAAAGCCTACAAATGGGCATCCCTTAAATACCTCCCCTTAGAGGAGGCAGTTTCAAAATTTAATACTTCATTTCTAGCAATACTTCATTTCTAGCAATACTTGAGTCTCACGCCCCAAAAAGATTAATCAGAACCAAAACACATATAGCACCCTGGCTAACAAAAGACACCAAATGCCTAAATCAAACTTGGAGACAAAAACTGGGATGAATGGCGAGCAACCAAGTCACCCCTTGACCGCATTAAATTCCAACAGCAACGTAATGAGACCAAAAAAGCCATAGTACGTGACAAAAAAAGCTACTACAGCCAACTACAAAATAAACACCAAAATAACCCTCAAAAATTCTGGGCCGGTTTAAATAATCTTCTCTGTCCAGGCAAATCATCAACTCCTACCCCAGAAATGCTATGTGATAAAACACCAGAAGAAGTAGCCAATTCCTTTAACACCTTCTTTACTAACACCATACAATCACTAGCTAACCAATTACCAACTGCCAACATCCCTAAAACAGAAAACACCCTAAAGTCCAAACCCACCTTTAAATTTCAAACTGTCTCAACCGACTATATTCGATCCTTACTGAAGAAACTTAAACCAACTACTCTCTCTGCTGACCTTCTCCCAGCTGACTACTTACAAAAAGCTGCTGATGTCATAGCCTACCCCATCTCGATACTCATCAATCGTACCATAGTTGAATCCACAATCCCCTCAATATGGAAAATATCCCATGTAATACCACTCCATAAAGGTAGCTCATCTACAGAACTATCAAATTATAGGCCCATATCTATACTGTCTCCAGTAGCCAAAATCATGGAAAAATGCATACACAAACAACTACTCTACTATCTTACTCAGAATAACCTGCTAACCAGTTCTCAACATGGCTTCCGACCCAACCATAGTACAACCACTGCCCTTCTCTCTTTTACTGACTCCATTAACCATAACCGGAATGAGAAAAGAATATAATCAGCTCTCTTTCTTGACCTATCAAAGGCCTTTGATATGGTGAACCACCAGCTACTTCATAACACCCTAAAAAATCTCCACTTAGATAACCAAACTCTGGCCTGGTTCCATGCCTCTCTCTCTCTGATAGGCAACAAGCGGTACTCTGGCAGAATAAGCTCTCTAGTCTCCTACCCAACACCATAGGAGTTCCCCAAGGTTCTATATTGGGACCTCTTCTTTTCTCAGTCTTTATAAATGACCTCTACAAAGCCATACCTGATGCCACCTGCATACAATACGCAGATGACTCGACATTAGTTTGTTCTGATCCATCTCTTGCTGACCTCTTAAATAAAACACAATCCTGTTTTACTGCAGTTGAGAACTGGCTATCGGGACGTCAACTGATTCTAAATCCAAAAAAAACCAAATTGGTTCTCTTCCACCCTGCACAAAAGTCCACACCCACATCCTTCACTATACATTCCAAAAATGGAACTATCATCTCCCCGGACGCCAATACTAAACTATTAGGAGTTACCACTGATAATAAACTTAGATTTGATATACATATCAAACTATTAAAACTGTTAACAAGAAACTCGGGACACTTTATCGCATAAAACCCTTTCTTACTCCATGTGCAAAAATGGCCACTGCCCACTCTCACCTTCTCTCTACCCTCCTGTATGCCTCATCTATTCTTACGAATCTTAATATATCTGACCTTAATAAACTATCATCTTGTTATAATCATATAGCCAGATTTGCAACAGGGATGCCTTATAGAACCCATCACTGTACTAACCTACAAAACCTTGGTTGGATTGAATTCCCAAACCTTCTCCAGCAGAGCCAACTAATCCTGGCTTTTAAAATTCTGAAACAACCTGACAAAACTCCTGCACTGACAAAGTTGATTACACCTTACAACAATCTCAATAGTTTACGCTCCTCAAACAAACTCCTAGCTCAGACAGTCAAATCCAATAATGCAGGGGGTGACGCACACTTTGCCAATGCCATTGGAAAAAAATGGAACCCCCCCCCCCCAGTCTCACCATCATTTCCTCACTAAACCTATTCAAAAAAAGATTAAATCACCATCTCAAATCTCATTGGCTCTGCCAGTGTGCAAGCCCGGATTAACTCTCCCTTAGCTAGTGAACATCATCTTTTTTTAGGTCTAACCTTTTAAACCTAAATGACCTCTATTTCTACCCCTCCTACTCCCCCCCCCCCCCGTTTTTAATTCTGGCTATAAGTAATCCTTCTTGGTCAGACTAGTAAGAGAAAAAGCATGTTGTAGTCTGTGTCTGTTATTTTTTCTCTTAATACTTAGACTAGTCTATGTATTTAATATACTTTATAGTAGCTTCTCCTTTGTTAAACTACCAAATGAGACTAATTTGTATTCTATGAACATGTAATTACCTACTGTTAATGTGGAGCTTTTCTCCCCGGGCCTCCGCTGAAAATGGACATGTATCCAGTCGGACTATCCCGGTCAACAAATGTAAAATAAATAAAATAAAAATAAATAAATTTACATAGGATTGCCTACTAATGCTTAGTTACATGTCTTACAATGAGCTTCCCCCCTTAGCAACCCCTAGTCGGTGGCCATGTTGTCTTCAGCCTGCTATTCCCTTACATTGTAAATTCATGGTTTGCATAATACCCACGTTTGTGGGTTTCTATTTTTCTGTTTTTTTACAGCGCAGCCCATTTGCGCGGTGCTGCGCTACGTTTAAACATTTTTATTTTAATTTTCCATGGGGGTACATTGCCAGTGGCCACATATTTGGCCATTGGCATGCTTCCTGGAACATATGCAACCTTTATTTGCAGCTGACAAGGCTCCATTGTGCTATTTGCAAAAAACGGTACTCAGTTGTCAACTGAGTACATTTCTGCAGATAACACGGCTCTTACACGGACAGGTTTGTGCTTCCTGGATCGCAAAATTACCTCATTTGCATGCCTTTCGGCTGCAAGTGAGGTAATTTGCATATCCAAGCCCTGTCCATGTAAGAGCTGTTTTAGGAGCTCTCTTACATGCCCCTACAGTCTGTTCGTGGATCGCTCGTCAGACATGATGGCTGCATGGAGTCTTACACTACTCTTAGACTCCGTGCAAGCCATCGTGAATCCTGCCCATAGAGTTTACTAGCAAACTCTACGCTTTAGAAAATCATTTGAAGACACTGCCTAAAGCAGAAAAAGGAAAAAGTATGGGATACAGTGTGAAGCAGGGAACCCAAGCACTGAATATTTCATTCCACAGGGAAGTAAAACAGGGCTGCAAGCAATTTTACAGAAACGCAATATTGGGGGTGGGATTGTTAGAACGTCATGAGTGATGTCATAAAAAGGGAGGCGACTACCTAAGTGAAAGACAAGATCTCCGCTTCGGTCAGAGGCAGAAATGTTGTTTTAGAAGCGAGCTACTGCCCCTTCAATTACCTGGTGAATAACAAATGCAATGATTCTGTAAGTTAATGCTGAAGTGTTTTCAGGTCATAGTTAATAATTCTACTTCATCCCTGTCCTGTCTCTCCAATGTGTGCATATTTATGTTTCAATATAATGTAATATAATTTAATTTCAGCATCTGAAGTTAACAGGATGTTATTAGCACAACTTTTCACTAACTTTGTGCAACCAAAACTGTTTTGAATAAGATTTTGTAAATGTATTTATAATCTGTTGTGTAAGCTTGTAGGTTTTGAGTGTTACCACATCTTTGTGTGCACACACACACATATATATATATATATATATATATATATATACATACATATACATATACACACACACACACACACACACACACACACACACACACACACACAAATATATACATACATATATAGACAGAGAGGTTTACTATCAAAATGTTGAAAAATCAAAATACTTTTATACATACATATATAGACAGAGAGGTTTACTATCAAAATGTTGAAAAATCAAAATACTTTTCCACCTTTGGATCAAATCAGTTTTCCAAAATTTTGGAAATAGTAACATGGAATTGTGATTTGAACACTGGAAGTTTCAATGTCGAAAGTCTGTGTTACCGGTAATGTTTTTGCTGGGGGCCAGGCCCTCCAGCATCCCCCACACACCCTACATATTTTATATTCAACTTCGAGATCACAGTGAAAAAAGGGGTACATTTCACGATCCCCACTGAAGTGCAATCAGTTCCACATTAGCAAATGTACACTTCCATTCGCTACTGTGGATTTGAACATTTTTCAGACTGGCATAATGAAAACTTGGTTGGGTTGGGAGTGAAATATTTCATTTTCATGTTATTGAATTGCTTGTACCTAACATGGTCAAACTGCTGGAGGAGGTCACTGGAGAAAGGTTTAAATTTGGTGTAATTTCAGTGCTTGGGCATACAAGGGCAAAGTACAGGAGGGGACGTTGGGGGAAATGTTTTATTTTGATGTCATGTAACTGCTTGTGCATACAAGGGAAAACTACTGGAATGGTTGCTTGGGCTAATGCTTCATTTTGGTGCAATTCCAGTGCTTCTGCATGCGTAGTTACACTGCTAGAGGGATCCTGTGGGAAAAGTTTCATTTTGATGTCAGTCCCTCTGCATACATGGGCAATCTACTGGCGGGGTCTTTGGGGGAAAGGTTTCATTTTGGTGTCATAACTGCTTGTGCATACATGGCCAGACTATTGTAGGGTTCATTTATTTAAGGGCTTCTGCATATCTTGGAGGGAGAACCTCTCTCTGGGTGGTGACAGGACTGAGAATAGTTAAGATCTGTGGTGGTACAACAAAAAGTGGCAAAAAAACTTTTCATTTTACTTTCACTTTGGAACACACACTCAGCAAGTCCTTTTGAAATGCAGAGATTATGTCAGCTGCCCAAGGTTTGCCTTGAGAATTTGTACGTGTGCTTTAAACAGCCATCCCAACAATTTGTACGTGTGCTTTAAACAGCCATCCCAAGTTTCCATTTCTGCACCGTTTGTTGCTTAATGAAGTTCTAAAAATGTGGGGAAGCACTGAGTTTTTTGCGAAACACTTGACCGTTTTAAAATTAATATATGCATGTGCATAGTATCTTTCACATAACAGCTATGAAAATTATGTTCCAAGGGTTCCATATCTGTTTATCTGAAAATAAAAATAGTAATGAAGATGTTGGAGAACTAGAATTGTAAGGTAACTATTGGTCATTCATTATTACATTTACTGCCTGAATGAACCTCGAGTGGAGCCAGGAGGTTGACTTTGGTCACCAGTGACAGCAAAACAGTTAACTATATTACATATTTTAAATGTGGCCACAAGACAATTCCTTTTCACTCAGTACAGCCCAGGCAAGTGTAAAGGCTCTCTGACAGGAACCTGCACAAACATGTAAATGGCTGCATTGAGGCTGCCAGAGGTATGCCCAGATCTAACACCAAAAATAAACCATACTGGTGGAAACCTTACCATAATAGACTATATAACAAAAGAAAGACGTCATGACTACAATCAGAAAGAGCAACTCGAGACAAGAACACTCAATCCTTCTAAACAAGAAACTCGGAGGTCTAATGAAATCCAGCAGTACCAGTTTTAAGGTCAAGATAGCCTCCATGGCTAAGGACAATCACAAAGCCTTCTTCAGCTGTATCAGGAACCTTAATGATTATACTCAGCAGTGTTCAGAAGTTGTAGTAACTTCCACAATCTTTGGCGGCGGTTAAACTATTCGGGCCATCTAAATTCCACTCTTCAAATTTTCCCTTAGAACTACCTTCCTCGAGCTGTACTGCTGATCTAACCAGCATATCCTATAACTGGAAAGTTCATCTCTACTTGATTCCCAAGTAGACTATTCTCTATCTGTAAAGCCTAGCACTTACTCCTACAGTACTTGCACCTTGATAAAGCACTCTTATTATAGATAGTACCCCACCAGCCTGTACCCCACCAGCCTAAAACCCACTTCTCCCGGAGTCCTTTGAAAGTCTCTTTATCTACTACTTCTAGTATGTCAAGGGATCAGTTGCTAGTGTCCTCTCCAGCTCAACTGGTGAACCTGGGAATATTGAGGCAATGTTACAATTGCCCCATGTACACAGACAATCCTCTCCTTCTCCCACAAAACACAAATACATGCGAGAGATGCAACTATACGGCCAAACTGGAGGCTGAGCTCTCTCAACATAGGAATGGCAAGACCAGACAGGAGGAGAAGGTAACCACACACAATACATACCCAGTCACACATGGTACCATCACAATTTCAAATCATACACATACTCACACAAAGACATACTCAGAGGCTCTGATCAAAAATTTACCAAAACAGCAGAGGCCACCAAAGCAGACACCCAAACAACTACCACCTCACGACCCAACACATGCAACACATAGACCACACAGTCAGAGTGTCAAACAGTCACAGCCCTTAAGGCCAAACAAAATGCCAGACACACTTGTCATTGGTGATTCCATAGTCAGACACACTGACATCCCGCTCACCAGACTGAGTAAGGAGAAGGTCACAGTAAGCTGCCTGTTGGGCGCTAGAATCCGCCACATAACGCTAGCACTGAGGGCGCTCAACAGATGGTACAAGTATGACTCAGTCATTGTCCACGCTGGTGTCACCGACCTGAGGCGTACCCCCTTGGACTACATGAAAAGGGACATCGAGGAGCTCTCTGATTATGTAGCCCAGGCAGGTATGACCCTGACCTTGAGCAGTATCCTACCTTCACCTAGAATGATGCCACAATACAGTGATAAGATGATCAGCTTTAATAATTGGCTTAAATTCTGGTGTCATTCAAAGGGATCAATGTCTGTCTGCCTGGGATGACATGCTGGACAAGCCACGCTGCCGCAAGGGCGGCTTGCACCTGTCACCCTGGGCTTCCGGATATTGGCAAAGGCTCTTGCCACCCCCATAGTGCCCTTTTTAGGCAAGGCTCAAATTCTAAACCTACCACCCTAGAACACCAAAAAGGAAAAAAACTAAGGGTAATGCTGCTCAATGCCAGAAGTCTCACTCTCAAGATGCACGCACTCGAGGCCCTTCTCAATATGGAGAACATCGATGTCTGTGCTGTGACAGAAACCTGGTTCAAGGCTCCTGAGAGCACCCCAGCACTAACAGGTTTCACCTCATATCATGCGTTCCGGCCCCAAAATCTGGACAACACCAAGAAAGGAGGGGGGGTGTCCATATTCATAAAGGACACCCACACCTCAAGGTTGGTGGCAACACACAATGCATCGGAGACCATCCAGGTGCAATTAACCATAGGCAAGACTGCTCTGCAATTTGTAGCATGTTACAGGCCACCCTCTCAAACTCAGGAACCTCACATGGCCTTCCTGAAAACATTGGAGGGATAAATGTATCTCCAAACACCATCATACTAGGTGACTTCAACTACCCTAATATAGACTGGGAACACTACTCAAGCCCGAACACTCTAACCCAAAGATTCCTGGAGTTCATAAACTCAAATGCCATGGAACAACTAGTCACCATCCCACAAGAGGAGAAAACATACTTGATCTCATCATCACGAACATGGGATCAAAATGTTCAACACCGAAGTATACCACTCACTGGTGACATTAGAACATAAACTAATCTCGCTGGAGGTCCTCATCCCGCCCCCACCTGAAACAAAAAGACCACAGTGAAAAACTTCTCAAAAGCCGATTTCACACTTCTAAAAACTAGTGTGGTCTCCTTTAAGGCCCCTGAGCCAGTGGTAAACATTACTCAAACCGCTGAATCACTTACAAATGCCTTCTACCAGCACCTACAGGACTGCATGGATCAGGCAATCCCAAACAAAACTAAGACTCTCTGTACCAAAGGCAAGCGTCCAGTCTGGTGGACCCCAGCCATAAACAAGCTCTACAACAAAAGGAGGAAGCTACTACAAGATAGAGCAAAATCCTTGAAAGGTAAGACACCTTTGATCATTATAAGTAAAAAACTAAGAGCTCTCATAAAATCATCCAAGGCAAATTTTGAGAGAAAAATCGCCAAGGACTCTAAACACAATCATAAGGCCTTCTTTAGCTATGTTAGAAACCTAGGAGGAACCTCCCAGATATGCTCAGAATTAGTTGAAAATGATGTGAAAATTACTGAACCTACACACATTGCTAACATACTGGCTGACAGGTTCAGTGCAAACTTCTCCCCAAAGGAGAGATATCTATTCCAGAGGATTGTAGCCCCCCAAACATCTCCAACGCCCAGGTGAGAACTGCCCTCACTAAGGCAAAAGACACAGCATCCATGGGACCGGATGGTGTTCCCGGCTGTGTGCTTCATGAACTCAATGAGGAATTAAACCCACAGTTAGGACAGCTGTTTAATCTTAGCCTCACCTCAGGATACGTACCCAAGGAGTGGCGCACGGCGACTGTGGTCCCACTTCATAAGGGCGGTGCCTCCACAGACCCTGGAAATTACCGCCCCATTAGCTTGACAAGCCTTATCTGCAAAGCCATGGAGAGGATCATAATGGAACTCATAAATAAAGACATAGGGAACTTGCAGACTTTGGATCCAACCCAGTTTGGCTTTGTCAAAGGCAGATCCTGCCTCTTAAACTTGGTTGACTTTTTCGAGACAGTCACCAAGGCCATTGATGAGGAAAGGCAGTCCATACAGCCTACCTCGACCTGGCAAAGGCCTTTGACACAATACCCCACTCAGGTATCATCGAAAAACTCATCAGCTTGAATGTAAACCCATACATCACAAGATGGGTTGCAAACTGGCTAAGTGACAGAACCCACAGGGTCAGAGTTGCTGGAGCCATGTCAGACTCAAAGCCTGTCACAAGTGGTGTCCCACAGGGCTCAGTCCTGGGTCCACTCTTGTTCGGCATCTACTTTTCTGAAGTACAAGCAAACACAGGAGGGTTATGGCTGACAAAGTTTGCAGATGACTGCAAACTGGGCCATAGTCGAAAACACATCTGACACAGATATCCTCCAGAAGGGCCTCACAGAAATGGATAACTGGTGCCAGAGCCATGGCCTGAAGTTAAACGCCAAAAAATGCATAGTCATATCCTTCGGGAAAAACAAGGTTACCCCTAGCTACCATATAGGTGGCAATCCACTGAGCACAGAAAAAGTCATCAGGGATCTGGGGACCCAAGTTGACAGTAGCCTTTCGTTTGACACTCATGTTGCTAAAGTAGTTAGGAAAACCTTCTATATCGCCCACCTGATCATGAAGGGATTCACATCTAGATCAAGGGAGGTCATCGTCCCCCTGTACTCATCACTCATTATTAGACCTATGATTGAGTACAATGCCCCGTTTGGAATGTATCTGACCAGACACCTGCTGCAGCTTGAAAGGCCCCAAAAGTTCCTCACCAAAAGGATAAAGGGTCTCAAAAATATGTCTTATGCTGCCCGACTGAAAGAACTCCAGCTCTATTCAGTCTCATACCGCTTGCTCAGAGGTGACCTGTGCCTGACATATAAGGCCATGTCAAACCCAGATTTGATGAATATGCTTCACCTCAAAAAATCTAGATCCCTCAGAACCACAAGGGCGGGAGACTTAAACCTTGACACGGTTATAAATAGAACGTGCTGGAGGGACAGATTCATCACCCAGAGACTCCCTATGCTGTGGAACAAAATCCCGGTACATGTGAGGCAGAGCACCTCGCTGGCCTTGTTCAAGAGGAATCTTGACCAATGGATGGGAGATCGCAGATATACCCCAGGGATTACTTCAGTGTCACTGCTTGACAGAGGCACAGAAAAATGATAGGCATAGTTTTTATTCAAACTAAAGGGGTGGCGAAAGCCACATAACTATGGGCTAGGCTTATAAATGCCCTTGGGCAGATAGCCTAGTATGAACCTATGAACCTATGAACAGGGTGGCATAGCAAATCTACTGGCCGATAAATCTAGCTCTAACTTGACCTCCAGTATCCCCTGTGAAATCTCCTTCTAGCATATCCGCCAGCTATCAACAGGGAGCAGGTCCTGGAAGTGCTCACTAAAGGTAAAAACAGTGCTTCAGTGGCCCTGACAATATTCCCGGTTGCCTCCTAAACAGCATAAAACATGACCCAACAGCATCACTTGAAGCACTCTTCAACTACGCCTCAAAACAGATTATGTGCCAGGTGAAAGGAGGGCCACAATAGTCATCCTTCATAAGGGTGGACCATCAGCTGACCACAGGAACTACAAAAGCATCAGTCCTGACAAGTCTTGTATACAAAGGCATGGACCAATTTATCATGGAACTGATTAACAAGGTCAAAGACACTGGACCAATTCCAGTTTGGCTTCATTAAGTGAAGGTCTTGCCTGCTTAACTTGTTGACATCTTTGAAAGGGTCACCATGGCTACAGATGAGAAGATAGTGCACTTACCTTGACCTGGCAAAGGTGTTCGATACAATACCTCACTCAGGTATGGTTGTCAGTTTCAGAACTGGGCACAAATCCCATCATAAACTCACTGGATTGCAAGCTTGCTCACAGATGGGACACAAGAAGTCAGGATCAGTGACACCACCTCCACCAAGAGACTAATGACCTGTAGTGTGTCCCAAGGCTCCTCGTTGGGCCTGTTCCTGTTTTAATATCTCCCTTTCTTGTTGCCAAATACTTGCTAAAAAAAGAAGCAACCTGGATTACTAGATAAGGAGCAACATATAGCCCAAGACTTGATGAATTTATATGTTTCCAAATGGCTTTATTATTTTTTATACATTTTTTTACTCATGTATTCACTTATGTTTGGGAAAATTTGATCTAGTTCTTTATTAAATTGTTAGCATGAACGCTTAAGAATATAAAAAACAGTAATATTTTAGTATTAATATTGATAGTATGTATCACAGTTAAGATGTGTCTTTTGCATGTTTTTAATAGACAACCATATCTTCAATTTGAGTTGCACTGTGTACGAATTTACTATTTAAATGCATATTTGTTGTTTTACTTCTATCATGCACTGAAGATCTGAAGATGCTCCGTAAGTGGAGACACTGCAGTTTGCTGATGGATATTTTGGACTTAATTGTCTTGGTGTGTATATATATATATATATAATAAAATTATACACACACATTATATATATATATATATATATATATATATATATATATATATATATATATATATATATATATATATATATATATATATAAATAAAAGAGAGAGATGTGTGTGGGTGTGTATATATATCTGTTTGTGTATATGTAGGTATATTATACAGGTGTGTGTATGCGCACACGCCAAGGATATTGATATATAGGTGCCAAGATCTGTAGTGAATGGCGAGTGCTGCAACATGTTGACGAGCAACACCATTTGGGACATTTATTTGGGACTGTAATGAGTTGTCAAACTCTAATAATTCATTGCTGGCTACTCGGTCAGAAATAATGCATCTGGCCACAGGTAGCCATCCCAGGTTACCTCACTGGTTCGATCTTCTCACTGGACAAGAGGTCTGTCATCCATCCAAACCTGTCTGTTCTGCAACTGACATTGTGGGTAACAGGGTTTTGAACCCGTTCAGACATCTTTTCTGAGGACATGTTCATTGCTTTACAGGAGGAAAGGAAACCCTCAACCAGAAAATGTTATATGTCCAAATGGAAGAGATTTTCGGTCTAGTGCCATAGTCATAACCCGGGTCCTCTTTCAGTGGGGTTCGCTCATTTGTATGAGTTGCTCCAGTCATGCTTGGCCAATTCTTCTGTGAAGGCCCATTTGTCAGCCATTTCTGCTAGTCTGCCCTAAAATGACACTTGACCTCTCATTTTCAGATCAAACAATTTCTTAAAGGAGTCCTGTATATTAGGCCTTTAAGCATATTCCTTCTCCTCCTTGGGAACTTAATTTTGTTTCTGAAAAATTGACTCACGACTCATTTTGAGACTGTAGATTCTGCTTCTTTGCAACATTGTACATGGAAAACTCTCCTGTTGCTGGCTCTTACTTCTGCTCAGAAGGTTTCTATGCTCCAGGCCCTTATGGTCTTTCCTCCTTTTTTGTTTTTTTTTTCCACAGGGACAGGGAATCCCTTTGTACTAAACCTTCTTTTATGCCCAATGTAGTCAGTGAATTGTCCTTAAATCATTTCATACAACTACCTTCCTTTTTCTCTTGTCCTCAGTCTGGTAATTAGAAGTTCCTGTGCACCCTGGATTTGCACAGGCAGCTCAGGTAATATTTGGATAAAACTCGGACTATTCATAAGTCTGATCAGTTTTTGTTTGCTTTTATTCCAGGTCTTTGGTTTTGCCCGTTTCTAAACAAATCATGTCCTCCAGGATATCAGAGGCCATTTCTTTTTGTTCTTTTCATGGCAAATCACTGTCTGCTTTTGTTAGAGCTCATTCCACTAGAGCTGCTGCCTCTTGTGGTGCCTTCTTCAACGGGCTGGAAAACATTCCACCCTTGAAGCCACTACGTGGTCTTCATTGCATACTTTACCAAGAATCATAAGTTGGATGTGGTTTCTAGGGCCAGAGCAGGTTTTACTGAAACCATTTTGTGTGGGTTTGTTGAGGGTTCTTCTCAACCTTCCACTTTTTTTTACTCTCCCTTCTATGTAGAATACTCTAACAGTGATATAGAACGACATAGTACAGTTGTGTAAAATCTTACAAAAATAGTAGATGCCTTATTCTACATTGTGGCAGTATTTGCTCCCTCCCTCCAACCCACCAGAGAAGAGAATGACATCAACTGTTATGGTAAGATTTTACACAACTGTACTTTCTGTCACTTTGCTCCATCATAACTACCATGCATACCTCTCAACTGTCCATATTTTACCTAAATCCTCATATTTTTGGTCTATTCCCTCTAACATTTTGATTTTCTGGGAAATCACTGACTGCTGAAGTTACTAAACAACAACAGACATTTGAGTTTCAGACTTCATATCCTTAGAAAATGCACACTAAGTAGTCCTGTTATTCTAGGAACTTTCTAAGTTTATAAGAGCAGTATTTAAAAATGATCTCTATTTTGGGGCATTTGTTCCTTATTAGTTTAGGCTTTTGTCTAGATTTTTGTGCCAAGAGATTGAGAGGTAAGCCGTCATGTGATTAAGTTGGAATGGAAACAGTTTAGATGTTACAATGTAGGAGTAATCATGGTCAGACCAGGAATCGGACACTTGTTAGGTACTGCAAACTGTTTGAAATGATACTGTACAGCTTTTGCCATAGTTCTGTTACTGGTTTATATTTTAATAACAGTGGAATTAGAAACAGATTCATACAGATATAAGCTTAAAAGAAAAACAAGTGCTAAAAACATAATACAATCCAGTAAATGACCAAGATGTAGCATGTACACTAGGAAGTGCATTTGGCTAGCAGCTGGAAATCAACAAAAATAAAATATGAAGTGAAAGGAAAAGATGAGTGTATACTAATTTGTAAACTTTGCATCACTCGTGCTTTTACAGATATACAAGCAGACGGCTCACAAAATAGTGCATTTGTCTAGTAGTATTCAGAAATCAGCACATATCAAACTAGAAGCTGAAAAAGGAACAAAACAGTGCGTCTACTAATGCTCCAACCTTCTGTCACACACTTGCTTACTATGGAATTACTAGCAGGTCAGAAAATCACTACACCAGGATAGTATTAAAAATTCAGAATACAGTAACACATGAAATGAAAGAAAGAGAAATATGGCTTCCACTACTGTTTGCCTCACTAAGATGCTTAAAATAGGTGGAAGCCATGTCATAAAATTGTTGTAGTTGGCCAGGATTAATAGTCACCACAAAATAAAATATGAAATTAAAGAAAAAAAAAACTCGTTTACTAATGTTTTAAAAACCTTGCATTACTGATGTGCTTTGTAGAGAAGAAGCAGCAGCAGTCAAGTCGTAAAAGGACTGAAAGGCTGCTTTTGTGAATGTGTGAAATGCACAGATTAGACTAATGAATGTCTCACAGGGAAAGCTGTGGTCAGTACAACTGTAAATTGTGATGGAATTTGGCCAACACCTTTGAAACTTCCTGTAGGCACTCTTCCCCCCACCCCACCTACCCTCAGCCAAAGGTGAGCATGCCCAGAAAGGCAAACCACAACGGCTGAATCAAAACAAAAAATCCAATGTCCAGTTCCTTACCCTGTTCCAGTTGTGATTTTAAATCCAGTGATAGTGGAGTTATCCAACCATTATGTTAATGTGACTTCAAAGTTGTCTCCCATCCCCCTTCCCCCTTTCATTATCTTTTATTAGTGATCACAAGAAATATAATTTTGTGAAAGACCAGTCCCTTGATCATGTGGATCACAGTCAGCTCTCCATTTTTCTGCACCATAAAGCCAGGTTGCATCACAAGTTTTACGTTGAGAGCACTACAGGATGAAATGATTGAATTTATTTATCACCCACACTGTTTTCCCTAAACACAGAATATCTGTAGACAGACAGACAGAATATTGAGTGCTCGCATGCAAGTTGTCAACAGCTCACTTACTTGCGGACACCTGCGAAAGGAAAGTACCTGCCCTCCCAGCAGCTGGATTTTATTACAGCCATACCACATTAGTTATGCCTGCAAAAAACCCTAACCCCCAAACCTATGAGCCTAGAATGCAAGTCCCTACTGAACCCTAATCCTGAACCTTACTCCCCAGCCCTAGAATTCCCATTTGGTACCAAACCCTAACTGTACGACTTGTGCCATAACCACACTTTCTTAGGTTATTCTACTTAGCCAGATTCTTGAAACCAACAAAGTCACAATAACTGTTAAAACTGAAATAGCTATGCGAGCATTACCCCCATCTGAGCTGAACGGGGAAACAAGTACCCGGCTGTGAGACTGTGCTCAACGGGACTCAAGGAACTGAAGTACAACTCAACTTAGATGTATATACTATCCCATGCAGAAGAATTAAATAAGGTTTGCTTTTTAAATCAGCTGCCCCATACCAATAATGTAGGGTGAAAGTCTTCACTGTACCTACCTGTACTTGAACCTGTGATACAGCTGGCACCAGTATGTGCAATGACATGGATTGGGTCATGGGTTCACAGGCAAATACTGGATTAGCTGCTCGTGAGCCCTTTTAAGCCTAGCCAATTTCCATTTTAAAGGATAGAATCATACCCAGTATCTTAACCATTATACCAATCACCAGCTCCTATGAATATAAAATCGCCCTGTATCTTTTTAACACAACCAACCCTTGTTGTTGTGTCTTTCGGCTTTTCCCAGTTAGGGGTCACCACAGCGGAACTCTGGTCTGCTAATGATTGGCAGTAGATTTTTACGTGCCAAGTTGCCAGTCCTGACGCACAACCTTCAACGAAGGTACGCCCATTCACTCATGTCTCCACGCAGAAGATGCTCTAGCTGAGAATCGAACCGGACAACATCTTACTGTGAGGCGACAAAGCTACCACAGCACCACCACCGCAGTTAACATAACCAACCCTCTGTATCCTAATTCTGCATGCTCCTCTCTTACATCTGAGAATACATGGAATTTCTGAACTCTCAATCACAAATCATATTGCACTTGGATTCAGCCAAATCCTAAACAACTTAAGGCTTGCTAACAAGTTCATTTTAACTTGCGCCAATGATTGCAAAGCTGAGAAAGGCAAATATTTTCTTAAAATAGAAGCAAAGCTCTCCACTCATGGAAGAGTGCTCACTGACTGCTCTATATCCAACGAAACATACTGTATATCAGAGTATTAACATGCTCACCCCCAATTACCCTATAGTTCTACCATACTTTGAACCACAAGGAGAATGCTTTTTGGCTCCCCTCAAAAACAATTGGTTATTCTCAGCACCCTACAACACTTTAAACAACCCCATCAACAAACCCATCCCAATGGGGTATAAATATAGTACAAAATTCTGCACTCAGTAACAAACAGTATGTAATCAGAAAATCTAAATGTCATGTTGAGGACTATACTCGTGTATATTGCTAAAACGGTGGTACTCTATTACAACAGATATCAGAAATGCAATTTAACTCATCCCTCCAATGGAGCTTGGGTAGTTTGCGCTGTAACTTCCAATTGGTGGAGGCTAAGCTTTTTGATGTAATGAAATTATGCCCTCTCATTCAAACAAATGTTCATACCTCAGGAACCATAGGAGTTAAAGAAATGTAAGCGGCAAACTCTTCAGCACAAACAGTTTTTATAGTGGCAGTATTCTTTAGGTTCAGGGTGTTAATTTTCTAGAAACCACAGTAAACGTATTCACCAGTAAGTTTGTAAAACTTTGTAAACAATTTACAACATATCAGTAACTACACACGTTTCATACATTGTCAGCAGCATTTTGTTTGCCCAGCTAAGATCTTTCATATGAGGCTAATTAGTTCTGTCTGCTACTTGGCTGTGGAAATCTTTAGAGATATGACCATATGAATAAATATTATATGAACAACAATTAAGATTTCTTTACCCACACTAGACAGCAGTGAATTACTAGTGCAGTTTTATTGTTAATCATGCAACCTTTAAGAGAAAATTGTTTCACAGTTTGTATGCAGCCTGGGTTTGGAATCATTAACATACATATGAATGGGCAGCATCAGACAGCTACAGGCAGCAGCCTTATGCAACTTGAAAAATACCTGGAGGAGTCACAAGGTTTGGAACTGATTTTTTTTTAAATATGTACCTCTCAAGAAAATGGTCTTGCACTTAACCCCATTACTAAGACCCCTTTTTATTCTTACCCCAAATACAGTTTATAATCCCAATTAAATCATATCCATCAAAGCTGTTTTGCCCTTGTAACAAATTTATTACTATAACCCCTCCTAACACAGACAAATCAAACAAATATCACAAAATTTCCATAGTTTTACTTTGATAATCTCCTGCTTACAGGTCTCAAGTGCATTTAACTGATTGGATAAAATATGCATAAACATTATTTGCAGTCCAAAAGTGCATACATCAGCATGCAAAATAAATCTATTTACTACCATCTGTAACACAATGTTCTATAGCAATATAACAACTGCTATTATTGAAAAAAAAAATGTCCTGTGTTACTAATTTATATAGAATTAACCTCAGCATTTGACAGGGTCAAACACAAAACACCTATCAATAAATTAGAACAATTAGCTATCGATATACTCTTGATAAAATGGCTAGCTGCAGGGCTTAACAATTAGGACATGGCAAGCATCATAAGGCAATTAGACAGGTGAAATTCCAGGTTACTATCAGGGTGTCTCACAGGGCTCTGTTTTAAGCCCATACTTATTTAGAGTGTATATCTTTCAGATTTATCTTTTTATTTGAAGTGTTCTACAGTCAGTATACAGATGACATGAAAACGACAGTCAATTTAGTGAAGTTCTTTTACAGTATTTGGGCAAATGAAAATAATTTCCTGCTAAATACATAAAACAAAGCATATGAGATTTGTGAGACAAAACTGAAAGGTGAATACTTAATGAAGCACACAGTGGTTGAAACTGTAGATTCATTTCAGCACTTGGGTATATGGGTAGATCCAGCTTTTTAATCATGTGAACCAGTTGATTCATGACAGTTGTATAACTGTATGTTGTATAAAAATATTTAAGTCTAGGAAACCAGAAATGAAGAAGTCATTGTTTGTAGTTACATTAAACCCAAACCCGAGTATGGAATAACAATATAGAAACCTTATAAGAAAACAACCATGCATAAACGAGTGCAGCGAAAATATAACAAGGGCATCCATGAATATAAAAATTTAAGTTACTCTGAAAAACTGAAATATTTTAACTTGTACAGCGTTTCATATAGATACTCAAGAGGAGATCAGGTATATAGAGTATATACAGACAGCAACCTCTGGGAATGTTTGTTGTTATCAAAAAGTAGTAGAGAATCAGACAAGCTATGTAGAAGATTTTCAGGAATAAGAAGTGTACTAATCGGTATGGAATAGACTGCCAAATTACACTAAAGCAAGCATTAGTTTAGATATTTTTAAGAACAGTCTGGACACTTACTATGGGAACTGTTCTGGTGTACTGGCAGGCTAGTAGGGCATTAATACAACGACCGAGATCCAAATAAGGAAGTAACATCTGTATGTTGTAACACTTCAAAAAGCAACCATGCATTAAAATAACTGGTTTTATTCTAGCACCTCGGTGTCACCACCTTCTTGGAATAAAAGATCCACATAAAAAATTCAGTTTTATACAATTAGCTGCAAATTACAGTCAACATGTTTTGGGGGAGGGGATATGACCCAAAGAGTGTACAGGAAGCGGAAACTAAAGTAGTGAATGGTTTAAGGGGGGGATAGAGGAATAAGAGAAGGAAGCACAGGACATTACAAAAGTATAGGATATAGTCGACATAAAAGAGACCCAGTACATTTTGGGTCTGCTTATAACATCAAAAGCAAAGAGATCGTAGAATTAAACATTACTGTGAATATTTAATACACAACTATTTTACAGAAACAACCCTTTTTTCATATACTAGAGGGAAAAGTATAAGAGATATGCTGGTACATGGAGCCTTTAGTATGCCAACAGTAGAGATACGAAGACCCTTGTCAGTCTTGGGGACTGTGAGGTGTGGTAAATGTAGTGTGTGTTCACACATCATTAACACAGTTGGATGTATTAACAATGTTAAATTTAAACACAGGGGTATATTTTCTTGTGAAAGGAAAGGGGTAATATATGCTTTACATTGCCCTTGTGACTTGTACCACATTAGGGAAACAAAAATAATGTTTCATATTAGGTTTATGGAACACAAGAGATGTAAGGAACCAAAGGGAGGATAGTTTCTTCACATTTTAAAATAAAACATAACAGTGATGCTATGTTATTACAAGGTATTGTTTTAAAACAAATTAATTGCATTTGGGAGAATGAAGACATATTAAAGCAGAAATTGCTGTATAAGGAAGGCATATATATTTTAAAGTATAAAACTTTGGTTCCCAAGGGTTTGAATAAGGAGTTAAACTGGAAATGTTTGCTTTAAATATGGAATGCATTTAATTAATTAATTGAGTGCAATTTGCAGCTAATTGTATAAAAGTGAATTGTTTTATGTGGATCTTTTATTCCAAGAAGGTGGTGACACTGAGGTTCTAGATAAAAACTGTTATTTTACTGCGTGGTTGCTTTTTGAAGTACTACAACATCCATGTTTTACTTCCTAATTTGGATCTTAGTTGTTGTATTTGTTGGAGAGTGGAGTTGTTTATTAGTAGGGCATTAATGCCCATGCTTGAAATATTTGTATGCATGTATGTAAGTACATACATATAAATACTGTAAAATAATGGTGAATGTTTTCAGTGATACAAGTTTTAAATGCTGGATATGTTAATGTTCTGTATACGTGTGTAAAGTTAACAAGCTGCAAGTAATACGTCTGTGTAAAAAAAATATGGGTCTACTTCACTACACTGACAACTCATTTCACCAACAGCTTAAAATGCTAAATGGAAAACCATACACAAACAAACTGACAAAACTAATGGCTACCTCTTTCCACAAGTTAAAAACTACTTATATATCCTCTTACATAAACACCAGACAATATAAAACCAGACTAAGTGGGGAGGGGGGCTACGTCCCCCACACTCCCCATCATGGGAGGGGCTGTGCCCTCCACACCCCTATACTAACTCCAGGTTGAACTATAGTGGGGAAAAGGGCATATATCTTTTACTTGCCGCACAGTACCCTACACACTGCCACATCAAGTCTATAGCTTACAAATTCTTTTTCTTTTGGCTGTTCCCATTAGGGGTCACCACAGCGGATCACCCATTTCCATTTCTTCCTGCCCTCTGCATCTTGCTCTGTCACACCAACCACCTGCATGTCCTCTCTGTCCTCTCTCACCACATTCATAAACCTTATCATAGGCCTTCCTTTTTTCCTCTTACCTGGCAGCTTCATCCTTAGCATCCTTTTCCCAATATACCAAGCATCCCTCCTCAGCACATGTCCAAACCAACACAACACAATCTCGCCTCTCTGGCTTTGTCTCCAAACCTTTCAACCTGGGCTGACCCTCTAATATACTTATTCCTAATCCTGTCTACCCTAGTCACACCCAGTGCAAATCTTAACATCTTTAAGTCTGCCACATCCAGCTCGGACTCCTGCCTTTTTGTCAATGCCACTGTCTCCAACCCATATGACATAGCTGGTCTCATTACCCTCTTGTAGACCTTCCCTTTCACTTTTACCGGTACTTGTCTGTCACAAATCACTCCTGACACACTTCTGCACCCACTCCACCCTGCCTGCACTCTCTTTCACCTCTCTTCCACACTCACCATTACTTTGAACTGTTGATCCACGTATTTAAACTCATCCACCTTCACCAACTCTACTCCCAGCATCCTCATTCCTCTATTCTCACCCTTATTCACACACATATAGTCTGTCTTAGTCCTGCTGACCTTCATTCCTCTCCTCTCTAGAGCATATCTCCACTTCTCCAGGATCTTCTCAACCTGTTCCCTATTCTCACTACATATCACAATGTCATCTGCAAACATCATAGCCCACGGGGACTCCTGTCTGATCTCATCTGTCAACCTGTCCATCACCACTGCAAATAAGAAAGGGCTCAGAGCTGATCCTTGATGTAAACCCACCTCCACCTTAAACGCATCGGTCACTCCCACTACAGATCTCACCACTGTCACACTACCCTTGTACATATCCTGTACCACTCTTACATACTTCTCTGCTACACCCGACTTCCTCATACAATGCCACAACTCCTCTCTAGGGACCCTGTCATATGCTTTCTCCAAGTCCACAAAGATACAATGCAACTCCTTCTGACCTTCTCTGTACTTCTCCATCAATACTCTAAGAGCAAACATTGCATCTGTAGTGCTCTTTCCTGGCATGAAACCATACTGCTGATCAATAATCACATCCCTTCTTAACCTAGCTTCCACTACTCTTTCCCATAATTTCATGCTGTGACTGATCAATTTTATCCCTCTGTAGTTACTACAGCTCTGCACATCACCCTTACTCTTAAAAATCGGTAACAAAACACTTTCTCCACTCCTCAGGCATCCTCTCACTTTCCAAGATTTCATTAAACAATCCGATTAAAAATTCCACTGCCATTTCTCCTAAATACCTCCAAGCTTCCACAGTTTGGTCATCTGGACCAACAGCCTTTCCCATTCTTCATCCTCTTCATAGCTGTCCTTACTTCCTCCTTGCTAATCCATTGTACTTCCTGATTCACTATCCCCACATCATTCAGCCTTCTCTCTCCCTCATTCACTTCATATCAGCCCCTCAAAGTACTCTTTCCAATTGTTCAACACACTCTCCTCGCTTATGAGTATGTTTTCCTCATCCTTTATCACCCTTACCTGCTGCACATCTTTCCTACCTCAGTCCCTCTGTCTAACTAATCGGTACAGGTCCTTTACTCCATTCTTAGCGTCCAACCTTTCATACAACTCTCCATATGCTTTATCCTTAGTCTTTGCCACCTTTTCCATGCATCTCATCTCCTTAAACTCCTGTCTACTTTCTTCATCTCTCTGACAATCCCACTTCTTCTTATAACAACTCAGTGAAATGAGTTGTCAGTATTGTGAACTTTAGGTGATTTGGTCTCAGTGAAATGAATGTCAGTGAAATGGGATTTTGGTAGAGTGAAGTAGACCCATATATACTATATATCTGAGGTTCTCCGGTTCGATCCTCGGCTGGGGTGCCTTCTGTGCAGAGTCTGCATGCCCTCCAAGTTATATAGTACACTTTCGCTATGAACTCATGCAAATGTATGTAATGTAATGTTGAGCTTTTCTTCTTAGGCCTTTCTTGAAAATTGACTTTGCCAGTAATCAAAAGCAAATTAATAAAAATCAAAATGGCTGTGAAACAAAAGAAACTAATAATTCGTTGATTTTATTTATTTTTTTTTAACCAAAAGAAAAGAACATACAAAGCCTTCAGACTTTAACTACCTTAGTGGAAAAAAGGCTAAGGGGAATTATATTCAAAAAGAAACCTAAAAACAAACCAAGAAAATTGCAAGGCTTCATTAAAGATAAACTAGCCATCAGGACAGGTGACAAAAATGCACTAAACCATTTAAATAAATAGTGCAGTACTCTACTTTCAATGTCCTGGCACTCGGGGTGGGGGGTTCAAATGAAAAAGGTACAAAAGGGCTCAAAGGGTTTCAGGACTTGTCTTACAACCAAAGACTGCAGCAACTCTTCCTCTCACTTCTATAAATCTTTTCCTCTTCTTATGGGACACGTATATTTCATATACACAAAATTATGCCTTATCTACTTCAACCCTGCTGTTTTGATTACCCCTTAATGACACAAACTGTAAAGACAGAGTCGCAGTAAAATTAACTATCAACCAAAGCATGAAACATGAAAACTTCATACCTCACAGACTTCCACACCCTTGTAATAAACTCCTCCTCTCAATTAAATTTAGTGCATCAATCCAAGCCTTCAAGAAGGAACTGGATGACAACATGGACATACTTTCCAAAACGGGATATCAGACATGAAGCTCCTTGATGGTTAGTAACTCTTGACCTTCTTCAAAATAGTCATGAAGGCTGAAGTTGACAATGAGCCATGTCTAGCTCTTCCAATAACAAGATACAGTTCCACTGTTCTTATTTGTGTCCTGCCTTGTTTGCATCTCATTGTAGCAAACGTTACAGATTGTACATTAGCTATTTCTCCCTTGATCCAGAAAGTATGACTGCACATTCCATTCAGCCTATCCATACTGATAAATAAATTACAAAACTTCTAGTTACCTATCCTTTGTTGACCAAGTTAGTCCCAGTAGGCCAATGGCCTCTTTCAGGGGGCGAGACCCAAGGTAATATTCATACTTGACTACAAGAAATTTGCCTACTTCAGTAGGTACCACAAGATCTTTTATATCCACCTGAGCTACTGCCAACTCAAGCAGATAGGTCCTTAGTTTAGCACGTCATCTGAAGTTAAATATTTAATGGGACAGACGTATGTAACACCATCCATACATCCTAAAGATGCTACAGCTACCAAATGATGGTCAAAGTCAGAATGTAGCACTATTCTTAACACCACTGCACATCTCCGTTAATAATTATTAGGCTAAAATCCCTTCTATTGCACGGAGCACCATACATATTCTCAGATATTGTGAAAAACAAAGAGTTCTTAAACACATTTCTGATGTCATAAAAGTGTTTTTAAGAACCTATAAGCACTGTTAAGATTGGGTCTCATCCTAAGGATTAACAGCTAAAAACACCAGCTGGACACCCTGGACAGTGGCAGAAAGTGTTAGGTTCTTCATTCTGCCATACTTGCAAACAAAAAGTGTGACAGAACAAACTGTCTAAGAGCTTTTAAAATCATTGATTCTTTGGAGGGAGACTGTCTCTGCCTGCTGCCATACTTGCAAACAAAAAATGTGACAGAACAAACTGTCTAAGAGCTTTTAAAATCATTGATTCTTTGGAAGGAGACTGTCTCTGCCTGCTGTTTGTTTGGCAGCATTGTGTTTTATCAGCTTTCAAAAGGCACTGAAAGCTGGTATAACATTTCATATTCCTGCACCCAGTAGTCGACCAGCAGCTGCCACATGTACCCAACAGGCTGTCCTACCAACTTTGACCTGTAGCTGGGGCTGATTGAGCCATCCCAGTGTAGCTACATATAGCTGCCAGAAGGTGTTTCTACTTTAAGCCCTGTTCCCCTCAAATTTTATTTATTTATTTATCATTTGTTGACTGGGAAAGTCCGACTAGGTTCCACAGAGCCTGTTTTCAGCGGAGGCCTGGGGAGAAATGCTCCAGATGCATGTCTTTGGAATGTGGGAGGAAACCAGAGTACCCGGAGGAAACCCACGCGAACACAGAGAAAACATGCAAACTCCACACAGAAGGCACCCCAGCCAAGAATCGAACCGGAGAACCTCTTGCTGTGAGGTGTGGATTGGTAATGCCCTGTGGCTGGAATGTGCAGTGGGAAAACCATACCAAACTGCCTTTTACTTCTGCACAGGGCAGACACTGGCCAACCATCCCACCCTGCATCAGAGTTCAGCTTCATATCGCTGCCAGGACGCATTTCCCTTTAAGACCTGTTCCTTGCAAATGCCTTGGTAAAGACCCGTGGATGGGTCATATAGTGGGCAGACCACACCAAACTGCCTCTCACTTCTGTATAAGGTAGCCATTTGCAAATCATCTCACCCACCACGAGGAAGCATTTTTCTGTGATTTTCCCCAGCCTCTGCCAGGGAAATTCAGCTGCACTTTACTTACCATGCAAGCATCGTTCCTTCCTTCCTTCTCTCCTAGGATAGGCATGCCTGTCTTCCATGACAGCACCTCTAGACACTAATCGAATGCAGGTTGCCTGTGTCACAGGCAAGACCTCTACACCACCACGCTGGCATTCACTTTTATTCTGTAACTGGTAGTACGCATCTAGATGGTGCTCAGTGTACTACAGAAAATTATGATCTGCTGTCACCGATCACAAACAGTTATCCATTCTCAAAATGGATGCCAAGAAATTCACCAGGAAAGTGAAGATCGAGAGGTGAATTTTGGCATCCATGTCAAGAACACATAAGATGGCTATGACTGAAGACCAGAGTATAATCCTCTATTTTATGTACAGCTGTTTGCATTCAGAAGAAATTAAGCTAATCTTGTCCATTAGTGCTTTTTGGTACCTTACAGTACAGCAAATTCCTGTGTAGTGCTTGAATGAACAAATTACATTAGTGTTTGCTTTTAACAATGGCAAACACTTTGAGGGTACCTTGCTGCATAAGTGTGTTTGCCTATGAGAATGAATTAATGTTGCAGGGGAGGGGGGAGCAAAACTGAAAACTGACTTACTACAATTTCAGAAGTAGTGAAGTATAGAAATTTACCACCACTACTCAACTGAAAATTTCTAAAGTAAGAAAATTGGTCTAGCATTTAACACAGAAAGTTAGGCTTCTGAGCTGTTGACAAGTTGCTTCCTGTAGCCAAGGGTGCAGTATGCAGTTTCCTTCCACCTCCGCCTACTGTGATACTCTGGGAAAGTCACTAAACCAGAAAAAGTCTTCTGGGTTGCCCCTTAAAGGGATATTTGTGTCCAGTGGCTTTACAAGGTTAAGAATTATGACAAAAAAAAAATTTACATGAATAATTAAATACAAGCGGCCTATAGTTAAATGCTGCCCTCTTATTCACACCAATTATTTACCCATTTTAATTACTATAGTCGGTTACTCCCATTTGATTTATATTAACTGTATTAATAATATGCCTTTACATGCACCTTTGTAACCAAGCCTAATTAGTTAATAAATAACCGGTCTCAAGCCAATCCAAACAGCTGACTACCAGCATAAAAAATACAAATCTAAACAATGAGTGTAGTCTTTAAAGTCTGTGCAAACTGGGCTTCATACTGAAGCCTCTACTCCGGATAAGGCAAATTCCACTCCATCCTTGGTAAGGCAAATTCCACTCCATCCTTGGTAAGGCAAATTCCATAAACATATGGCAAATTCACATCATGGAAGAAAGAGAGGCTAATCCAAGCACTCCTTCAATGGGGGAGCAGAGCTGAGTGCACTGTCTCAATGGCTCAGCACTATGCACACTTCCCTTTACCTGGAAGATCAGAAGGCTGGCAGTTATGTTCCTACCAGCTGTCTGGATTCACAGGTTCATAGGTTGATACTAGGCTATCTGCCCTAGGGCATTTATAAGCCTAGCCAGAGTATGTTTGGCTTTCGCCACCCTTTTAGATTAGTTGACTGTGCCTCTGTATAGTAGGTCACAGAAGGTAGCCCTTTTAAGGTTTGTTTACTGTACCTCTGTCAAGCAGCAACACAGAAGACACAAGAGAGATCCCAGAGGTAAACTTACAATCTCTCATCCATTCGTCAAGATTTCTCTTGAAGAGGGTCAGTGAGGGGCTCTGCCTGACACGGATTGGGATTTTGTTCCAGAGTGAGGGGAGCCTCTGGGATATGAATCTGTCCCTCCAGCATGTCCTATTTATTTCTGTGCTGAGGTTCAAGTCCCTGGAGTGTGTAGCTCTAAGAGATTTAGATTTCCTGAGGTGAAGCATGTCCATTAATTCTGGGTTGGACATGGCTTTATACGTCAGACACAGATCGCCTCTGAGTAGGCGGTACGCAACTGAGTAGAGCTGGAGTTTCTTTAGTCGAACTGCATAGGGCATCTGTTTGAGCTCCTTGATCCTCTTGGTGAGATACTTTTGGGGTCTTTCCAGTTGCTGAAGGTGTCGGGTAAGGTACATCCCAAACGGGGCATTGTACTCAATTATGGGCCTGATAAGTGATGAGTAGAGGGGCACTATGGCCTCTCTTGATCTAGATGTGAACCCTTTCATGATAAGGTGGGCTACATAAAAGGTCTTTCTAACCACTTTGGCAACGTGATTGTTAAATGAGAGATTGCTATCTACTTGGGTCCCCAAGTCCCTAATTACTTCTTCCGTACTTAATGGATTACCACCTATGTGGTAATTTTTGGGCACTTTGTTTTTTTCCAAAGGGGATGACTATGCACTTTTTGGCATTTAGCTTTAGGCCATGGCTCTGGCACCAGTTATCCATCTCTGTGAGACCCTTTTGGGGGATGCTTGTGTCAGTCGGAGAGTCAATTATAGCACCCAGTTTGCAGTCATCTGTGAACTTGGTCAGCCATAGTCCACCCGTGTTAGCCTGTACCTCGGAGAAATATATACCAAACAAGAGAGGTCCCAGGACTGAGCCTTGTGGGACACCACTTGTAACTGGTTTAGAGTCTGACATGGCACCTGCTATTCTGACCACGTGGGTTCTATCCCTGAGCCAGTTTGCAACCCACCTTGTGACACAGGGGTTGATATTTAAGCTGGTGAGCTTATTTATGATGCCCGAGTGGGGTATTGTATCAAAGGCCTTTGTGAGGTTCAGGTAGACAGTGTGGACTACCTTCCCTTCATCTATGGCTTTGGTAACTGTCAAAGAAGTCTACCAGGTTCAAGAGGCAAGATTTGCCCTTAATGAAGCCGAATTGGGTAGGATCTAGTGTCTGGAGGTTCCCAATGTCTTTGTTTAGGATTTCCATGATGATATGCTCCATAGCTTTGCAGACCAGGCTAGTCAGGCTTATAGGGCGATAGTTTCTGGGGTCTGTTGTGGCACCACCTTTGTGGAGTGGGACCACTGGGGTCTGTTGTGGCACTACCTTTGTGGAGTGGGACCACTGTTGCTGTACGCCATTCCTTGGGAATGTAACCCAAGTGTCTGTTGCAGTCCCAAATTACTATCGTTTAGATGCAATGTTAAAATGAGGTACCATCTGTTTCAGTTGATGATACTCTAGCTGGATGTCATATACCCCATAGCACTTACTGTGAAGAAACACTGAGTAGTTTTAGTACCACCTCAGATCTCCCCTAAAAGCAATTATAACTGAGTTTATATTAGTTTTCAAACTTACTGACAGTTCTGGAGAGTGAAGGACTACTCCAATCAGTGGCAATTAAAAATAAAAGAAACAGAGTGCACCAGAAGCTAAAGAAAACATGTTTCAATAAAGCAACGACTCTGTTATGCAACGACAAAAGCACAACTGAAAAACATTCGGGGAGGGGGATACAAAACTACCAGTCAGTGGTCTGTATACATTGCTAGAAAATACTGATAACAGCTACTTACCACACTTAATTTCCAACATAAAATGCAAGACTCAATGGTTACAAATGACTTTTAAAAGCCAAATGACTTTTAAAAGCCAATCACAACTGCAACACGAGATGCTACTAAATCTACAGATACAAGCAGTTAGTTAACAAAAAGTTTAATGCTTTACACATAAAAATAATTTAAAGCACTAAACTACAACAGCACCAGAAAGTACAGACTTGTTTGCTAAGTAAATTAGCTTCTGTAGGTTGTGTACACTGACAGACTGCTTAACACATGCATATATGCAAAGTCAAACTCATATCTCTTACCCTACTCTGAAGGCTGAAATCTGCCTTGTTGAGTCCATAATACACTGGCTTTTTCAGCAAAGAAAATTTGTGAAATAAAACCAATCCCCTCAGTAACCTCTGAGCCATGATGTTCTGACAACCCAGTGAAGTTGAGAAATACAAACTGCTCCAAGGCCACCTTCAAATCCTACATGTAATAAAATGGGAAGATCTCTTGTACTGTGGCACCTTCCTTCTCTAGCAGGAAGACTAATATTTAAGGTAGTACTGTGACATGGCTTAAAACATTTAAGGTGGATCCATATTATGATGTAGACAATAATGATGTAGTGCTGCTCCAGGTTTCAAATACATTGAACAGCATGCAAATCAACACAGTACAAGGGCAGCATTCAATTAACTAAGCTGTTTATAGATCACACACACACACACACACAGATATAAAAAGCCTGCCTGACAAAGCCAGGCATCACAAAACAAGTGAATGCACTCTGTCAGAATATCTAATCAGTTGAAAGAACAAATGTGAATATGCATTTATATTAAAGACTAGTACCCACAAAACATACTAGACCCCAAGATACAAAGTCACAACAAACCCTGCCCACAGCCCTGTGCAACACACCTAAAATGTGCACTTAACGTCCAATAGTACACATGCCCATCCTGTCTGTCAAGGGAGCATTCATAACAGCCTGACAATATTATACATCTTAAATGTTTTTGTTTTACTTTTGAAGATTATAAAATATTGTTCTTAAAATTTTTTGGACTAATATGGAGCTTTTCTCCCCAGGCTTCCGCTCAAAATGGACTTGTGCCCACTTGGACTTTCCAAGTAAACAAATGTCAACAAATAAATAAGTCTTAAATCTAACTTTTGCTTTATATGTTTTGTTTACATATTTGACATATTGTTTCTACCTTGCATTAATTGTGTGATCGCAAGCTGTTGTACATATGACATAAGCATAAGCACATTCCTAACAGCTTGCTGATATTAAATAATAGAATGTCCTAAATTTCAAGCATTCATTCATTCATTCTTGGATACCTGTTTTATCTAACAGTATAAGGCAGCCTTAAATGAAATGCCAGTCCATTACAGCACATAGCCGTGGCTAAAATTTATTTTAGCAACAAAGCAAAATCCATCCTTCTCATATCTCTCATCCTCTTAGAGCAAGAAATCTGGAAAAAGCCATAAATAAAAATGGGACAAAGGCCCAAAAATAGGAACAAATTTTAACTATTGCTCTTACAGACTTAGAAAGTTGATAGACTAACAGGTTTTCATTAGCATGACTTTTCTGAAATTTAGTCTGAAATCAAATGACTGTCATTATTTTCTAACTTCAGTCTTTAATGATTTGACACTAATTGCCAGAAAAACAAAATTTTATGAAAAATGAACTAAAATATGATGCATAAATATGGACATTCTGTAAATAATCTGTACAGTTGAGAGGTATTCCTTCCGAATGTACATACACATATATATACTAGTACACATGCACAAACATGCCAGTGGTGGTGTACAGTATATTGCGTATATGAACCACAGTACAACTCAAAACAAATAACAGCAACATAAGATGTAAGCCATTCACATAGCTCTGAGCAACCTCTGACCTCTAGAATTAGGGATACTTTTAAAAATATTAGAATCTCTATACCGGAAGAATGCAAAGTTCCTGTAATCACGGCTGCACAGGTAAAAAACACACTCTCCAAAGCCAAGAACACAGCATCCGTAGGACCTGACAATATCCCAGGCTGCGTTCTACACAAACTACAGAATGAACTGGCACCCTACCTAAGTACCATGTTCAATTATAGCCTCACCTCAGGCTTTGTGCCCACTGAATGGCACAACGCAACAGTTATCCCACTCCACAAAGGGGGAGCCACGATGGACCCTGGGAACTACCGCCCCATTAGCCTGATGAGTCTGGTCTGCAAGGCCATGGAACTCCATCATGGCATCATGGAACTCATAAACAAAGACATTGGTAATCTCCAAACTCTGGACCCTACCCAGTTCGGATTTGTAAAAGGCAGATCATGTCTCCTAAACCTGACTGACTTCTTTGAAGCAGTCACCAAAGCCATAGATGAGGGTAAAGTGGTTCACACAGCTTATATAGATCTCGCCAAGGCTTTCGACACCATCCCCCACTCTGGAATTATAGATAAGCTCACTAAACTAGGTATAAATCCCTATGTCACAAGATGGGTTGCCAACTGGCTCATGGACAGAACCCACACTGTGAACGTAGCGGACTCCAAATCCGACTTCAGACCAGTGACAAGTGGAGTACCACAGGGTTCAGTCCTGGGTCCTCTCTTGTTTGGTATCTACTTCTCTGAAGTACAGGCTAACACAGAAGGTCTTTGGCTAACAAAGTTTGCAGATTACTGCAAACTAGGAGTCATAATCGAAACTCCTAATGATGTGGACATACTACCAAAGGGCCTCACTGAGACAGATACCTGGTGTCAAAGCCATGGCCTGAAGCTCAATGCCAAAAAGTGCATTGTCATCCCCTTTGGCAAAAACTCTGTACCCATGAACTACCACATAGCTGGTAGTCTACTTAACACCAAAAATGTGATAAAAGACCTTGGGACACAGGTGAACAGTAGTCTCTCCTTTGATAATCACATCGCCACAGTGGTCAGCAAATCCTTCTACATGGCTCACCTCATCACAAAAGGTTTCTCATCCAGAAAAAAGAGGTCATTGTTCCCCTATACTCATCACTCATTAGACCCATTATAGAGTACAATGCCCCCTTTTGGTTTGTACCTCACAAGACATCTACAACAACTGGAAAGGCCACAGAAATACCTTGCAAAGAGAATTACTGGCCTCAAATAGATGCCCTACGCAGACTCTCTCAAACTCCAACTTTACTCTGTCGCATATTGCCTACTCAGAGGTGATCTCTGCCTAACATACAAAGCTATGTCAAACCCAGAGCTGTCGGACATGCTCCACTTAAAGAAATCCCAATCCCTCTGATCTAAACGCTCTAGGGACCTAAACCTTGTCACCACAATAAACAGAACATGCTGGAGGGATAGATTCCTGTCCCAGAGATTCCCATACTCTGGAACAGACTACCTATCCATGTCAAACAGAGCTCCTCATTAACACTCTGCAAGAAAAATCTTGATGATTGGATGGGAAATAGGAAATTCACCTCAGGGATCACTTCTGTGGCTCTGCTCGACAGGGGCACAGGAAAATAATTTTCTTGGGTGGCGAAATCCAGGGTACATTTTTAGCTAGGCTTATAAAGGCCCTAGGGCCAATTGCCTAGTGCCTACCTATGAACCTAGTATTCGTACCGTCAACTGCCTCTGATTTTGCATCATATTTTTTGCCTTCTCCATTATAAAATTTCTGATCTGGTAAAAATCACTGGTAAGTAATGCTACATTTTCATACTTCTTATTGTACAGAAATGTATGTTAATGCACAATCTATATATTTTATTAACTTAGTAAATTAGGGTAATATTTACAAATTGTCCCTTTTTACTTTACTTCTGGTTTTGTCCAAGCGAGCTATGTGTATGATATTGGTAACATTGTCAATAACAATAGTGTACATTGCTTTTATGTTTATTATATTTAATGTTTTAGGTGTCTGCCTTATTAATTTGTTCTTGAATTTTCAGCACATAGTTTGTCTTTCAATGATGCCATATGCAGATTGGCTGTTGCTCATGCAGGGAACACCAAAACCTAAACAAACTTCAATGGAGGGGGTGGGTACCACACTTCAGGATAACCATATCCTATAGATACCAATATGAAGAGCACAGGATTGTTAATAATTTATAGCATGGGCTAGCAGCACTATACATTGGAAGCAGAAATGTTACAGGTTAACTGCATTTTAAAAGTTGTTAAAATTTAAATTTAAAAGTTAAAACTTGTAAACCTGAGTAGCAAAGACTCAAGCGGAAATAATGCTAAGCAGCCCTGCTGACAGAGATTTTCTTACATGTACGATACATCTTTATAAAGAAAGAAAGAAAGGAGACAAAATGTAAGAAAAGGGATACAGAATAAATACTGTATGTCAGCATCAACAAAAAATGAACAAAGGTATGGGATTCATGCTAGTTCAGTAGCAGAACCCCTTGCTAAACAGAAGCACACATTCACATTTTCTTTGCAACTCTACTAGGGGCTAATATGTCTGCCTTTGTAATACTCCATTACCACTCTAAACGTATAGAATGACTAAATTTACATTGTTTATTCATCCAGTTCTATTTCCAGTTATTTACTTGTTTATGCTTTCTTAAGTAAGTGAACTGGTCTGGAGGCCCTATGCAGGCATGGCCTGAGCCTCAAGAATAGATTTCATACAAAAAAAAACCAAAATCATAAGATACAGTGTGGACAGCAAGAGACAGTTGCATCAGTAAAGAAATTACTACTTACATGAGCCATTAGCCATCACTTGTCTTACGTAAATATTACTTAGGAGAGACATGACTTGTCTCATGTAAATATTAGTAGTTCAACTTGATTGCATTCTATTCCACATGTTCATAGGATTATAGGATCATAGGAGATTACTAGGCTATCGACCTGGAGGTCATTTCAAGCCTAGCCATTTCATCCCAATGTAATACCATAGAAATGCTAGTCGGTATCCAAGACTGCATTTAGTAATGACTGTCCATGTCCTGGACAGTTGTTGGCACCATCTCTGCTAAGAATTTACGGTGCCCCATCCACTCATCCAGGTTCCTCTTGAACAGTGTCATAGAGGTGCTCTGTTTCACATGAATTTAGAGCCAATTCCAAAGCCGCAATCTGTCCTTCCAGCATGTTCTATTTAGGATGCAGGCCATATTTAGGTCCCTGGAAAGGGTAGCCCTAGTCTTGGTTGATTTACAGATATGCAGCAAGTTCATTAGGTTTGGGTTTGAGATTGCTCTGTAAGCCAGGCATAAGTCTCCCCTAAGAAGTCTATATGACACAGAGTATAGTGACAGGGACTTTAGTCAGTCTGTGTAAGGAACATGCTGGAGTCCCTTCATCTTCTTTGTTAGAAAGCTCTAAGATCTCTTTAATTGCTGCAGATGTTTTATACAGTACATGTCGAATGGGGCGTTAGATTAATTATGGGCCAGATTAGTGCCAAGTATAGAGGAGTAATAACCTCTCTTGCTCTCGAGGCAGTGCCTTTACTAATCAAGTCTGCTACAGAGAAAGCCTTCCTTACTACAGTAAATACTGTAGATGGTGGTTGAAGGTAAGGTCACAGTTAATTTATGATCCCAGATCCCTTACCACTTTGTGGGTACAGTATTGTTATTTACTTGATAGTGTAAAGGGACATTGTTTGTGCCAAAGGGAATGATGATGCATTTCTTTGCAATCAGTTTGAGATTGTGACTAAGACACCAGTTGTTGGTCTGCGTAAGATCCTCCTGGAGTATACTGACATCATTTGGGGATTCAATAATTGCACCCAATTTGCAATCGTCTGCAGACCTGGTTAGCCAAAACCCCTTAGTTTTGACTTGAACTTCTGAGTAGTATGTACCAAACAGTAGGGGGCCTAGCACCAACCCCTTTGGCACCCCACTGGTGACAGGCCTGCCGGTTGATGTGGAGTCACCCACTTTGATAGTGCGTGTCAGGTTTCTGAGCCAGTTGGCAACCCATCTTATAACTAAGGGGTTTACATTCACTTTGCTAAGTTTATCAGTAATGCCTGAGTGTAGGACTGTGTTGAAAGTCTTGCCAAGTCGAGTATGCTATGTGCACAGATCTGCCCTCATCAATACCCCAGGTCACAGTTTTGAAGAAGTCCACCAGATTTAACAGGCAATACATGGCCTTGATTGAGCTGAATTGTGTGGGATCCAGGGTTTGGAGGTCACCTATGTCTTTATTTATGAGGTCCATAATGATGTGTTTCATGGATTTACAGTTGAGGCTGGTCAAGCTTATGAGTCTGTAATTCCCAGAGTCTATTGCTAGGCCACCTTTGTGGATGGGAATGACTGTTACTGTTCTCCATTCATCAGGAGCAAAGCCTGTGGTTAGGCTATGATTGAAAAGGGTACTTACTAGTCATGCTAGTTCATGTTTTACCCTGTTTAGAAGACAGCCTGGTATGCTGTCTGATGCCATAGAGGCTGTGTTTTTTTGCTTTGGACAAGGCTTCGATGACCTGCTCTTCAGATATGGAGGGTGGTCGGAAAGTTTTTGGGAAGGTTTGTGATAAGTTTGCAGGGGATAAGGGAGTGAAATTTTTGCCAAACCTATCCACTAGCAGGTTTGCTATCTCTGTGGGGTCAGTGTGTGTGATACCATTGATAACTATTTCTGCACATGCTTGGGTCCTACCTTGTAAGCTACATATGTAGCTGTAAAAGGCCTCATGGCTATCCTAGGCTGTGCTTGTTAAGTTTTTTCAAAGAAGCCCTTAGATGATTTGACAAGTTGTCTTATTTGCCTTTTGAGGCTCAGGAGGGTGCTTTTCCATTGATGGGGCCTCACCTTTGTTTTCTTGGACATAAACATTTTGTGTCTATTGTAAAGTTTTTTGAAGCTGGATTTCCATCATGGTGGCTTGTGTTTACTTTGGGCTCTTGCTTTGATTCTTTCTGCTAGAGTGGAGTCTATACACTTATGCAAGTAATTGTACAGGGATTTAGTGTAAACTTCAGTGTAGTTACCAATTCCACTTGAGGGTGGGGCTTGGAATGCATTTATACATTCACCTAAGAGGGTATAGTTTGCCTTGGTCAAGTTTGTTACAAAGTCTGATTTTGCCCTTTGTGAGTTTTGGTAATAGTGCCAGCTCAATGATGATCGATTTATGCTCAGATTTAACTAATGACAGTCTGACAGTTGTGGCAGTGCATCTGTTAGATATGTTAGTGAGGACCAGGTCTAGTATGTTTGTTCCTCGTCGGGATGTGAACAATTTGTTCTAGGGCACTTGAGTTAAATTTGTTCTAGGGCACTTGAGTTAAATTTGTTCTAGGGCACTTGAGTTAACAAAGTCAAGGAACTTTTGCGATAGCGAGTTAGGACTAGCATAGGTTTCCAAATTCATGGTGGGATAATTGAAATCCCCCATAACCAGAGTGTTTGGCAATATATGGATTGTCTTGAATTTGGTCAAGTAGGCTTTGTGCATGTCATGAGCCATGCAGGGGGGTCTATAACTGGCTATGACATGAATGGGGTCTTACCCACTGTAATCTGAACTTGGAGTAATCCCATGGAGTTGTCCAGTCTAACTAGAAGGGAGGTGAATTTGTCTCTACTATAAACAGAAACACTTCCTCCTTTGGTTCTCACATGTTAGTTTTGCAGTCTGAAGGTGTGGAAGGCACTGTAGCCTTGCAAGGCCAAGGTACTCTCTGAGGCCTTAAACCAGGTTTCTGTGACTGCACAGACATCTACATCTTCCAGTAACAGAAGTGCTTTCAGGATGTGCAGTTTTTGGTTTAAGCTCCTAGCATTTAGCAGCATGACTCTTATTTTGTTATGACTGGAAAATTTCATGTCAGTAAATTTGTTATTGAGCCCTTGTCTAGAAAAATACACTATGCAGGAGGCAAGAGCCTTTGCCAGCAGCAGAAAATCTAGAGGTGCCAGGTGCAAACCGTCTCTGGCAAAGCAAGGAGGTTTGTCGACCATGGCTTCTCAGGCTGACAGGAATTGGATCCCCTTTGAATGACACCAAAAACTAAAACAACTATTGTAATCAATCATTTTTGTTTATACTGTGGCATCATTCTATGTGAGGGTAGTATGCTGCTAAAGGCTAGGGACATACTCAGACAGTTCAATCATGTCTCTCTTCATATAGTCCAGTGAGGTAAGTCTCAGATCGTTCACTCCAACATGAACTATGACAGAGTCATAATGGTACTTGTTGCTGAGAGACCCGAGTGCATGCATAATCTGATGAATCCTGGCAACAGACAGCTGACTGTGACTTGTCCATCCTGGTGAGTGGGACATCCGTGTCACTCACTATTGAGTCCCCAATGTCAAGAAAATTTGTCTTTTGAGTGTTACGCCTTATGGGCTAGGTAGGTGAGACACTTGTGTTACTATGTGTCACGCATGCTGTGGGAACTGTGTTAGTTGGAGCAGTCTTGGGTTTTCGAGGTCTCTGGTGTTTCGTAAATCTTTTGAGAGAACTTCTGTGTATGTTGATTTTCATGTTTGATGAGTACTATGTGTATGAGTAGTGGTACTATGTGCATCAGTAGTGATGGGTGGGAAGATGACCTCTTCAGTGTTACTGTTCTGAGTGTGAGAGACCATGGATTCAAGATTCTTGGTACAGCTATTTCTCTCGTAATCTGTACTACAGTGAGTTATTAGTAGAGACTTGTCAGTGCCCGAGAGACAATTGCTACACTGTATCTACAGACCCAAGTGAACAAGGTTGGCAGGAGAAGCAAGAGTAGTCTGTCTATAATGCTAGGTTGAAGACTGTTATCACAAAGGGGGCTTTTCAGGATTGATCAAGGAGGAACTTTGATCAGGAAAGTACTAAGGATAAGGGCTACACTAATGTCTTACAGCTATATCTAAGGGAAAAATTGTTGATTTTATATGTCCAGCTATGGCAGACAGTTGCGCAACAGTGCACGAGGCTGCATGACATGCAAACTAGAAGAAACCTGCTCAAACACAGGGCTTAAATAGCAGAAGCTAAAAACTTGAAATAAAACGTGGATGCTTACTCCAAGCCCTAGACCAACCATTCTCCACCAGACAGGTTCCAATTAGCATACTCCCCTCACTAGAGTGTAGAAATGCTTCTTCCAATCAAAGATGGACTGGAAAACATGCTTAGAACAAACAGCCCCTACAAACAGACTCAAATTCAGCAAACCTGTGTCTGGACTATGCTACAGCTACTGGCTACCTTAGTTTCGGTGAGAAACACTAGAGAATGTTCAACACAGCAGCAAATTAAAAGTGTAACACTAAAAAAATGGTTAAAACAGCATAAAATCATAAAGAAGCTTCTAAAGAATGTTTTAAACAGCTAACAAATCAGTTATTTTAACACTGCTTGGTGGGAAAACCAGAACAAGCAGAACAGGTTGCTTTGCAACAGTAAAAAGTACCAGCAAATACTTAAACAGTGAAAATACCAAAAAGACCTTTGTAACTAGTGAAAACAGCAATAAAATACAATTTAACAGGCACAGTAAGGCAGACAATTGCAGTAAAACATTGTAGTTTAGTACATATTATAGTACACAGTGGGCGGCGCAGAGGTGCGGCCATTAACGCTGACACCTCGCAGCAAGAGGTTCTCCGGTCTGGTTCTTGGTTGGGGTGCCTTCTGTGCAGTCTGCCATGTCCTCCCTGCATTTGTGTGGGTTTTCTCCAAGTACTCTAGTTTCTTCCCACATTCCAAGATATGCATCTGGAGGATTTCTCCCTGGGTATCTGCTGAAAATAAACTCTGTCCTAGTCGGGCTTTCCTGGCCAACAAATGTTCTTCTTTCGGCTGTTCCCATTAGGGTTCACCACAGCAGATCATCTGTTTCCATTTCTTCCTGTCCTCTGCATCTTGCTCTGTCACACCAAACACCAGCTTATCCTTTCTCACCACATCCATAAACCTTCTTAGGCCTTCCTCTTTTCTTCTTACTTGGCAGCTCAATCCTTAGCATCCTTCTCCCAATATACCCAGCATCCTTCTCATCACATGTCGGAACCAAAACATTCTCGCCAATCTAGCTTTGTCTCCAAACTGTCCAACCTGAGCTGACCCTCTAATATACGGATTCCTAATCCTGTCGATCCCCATCACACCCGTTGCGAATCTTAACATCTTTAACTCTGCCACCTCCAGCTCTTACTCTTATCTTTTCATCAATGCCACCATCTCCAACCCATATAACATAGCTGGTCTCACTACCCTCTTGTAGACTTTCAGTTTCACTCTTACTGGTACCTGTCTGTCACAAATCACTCCTGACACTCTTCTCCACCCACTCCACACTGCCTGTACTCTCGTCTTCACCTCTCTTCCACTCTCACCATTACACTGAACTGTTGATCCCAAGTACTTAAACTCATCCACATTCACCAGCTCTACTCCTTGCATCCTTACCATTCCACTATCTTCCCACTCATTCACACACATATATTCTGTCTTAGTCCTGCTGACCTTCATTCCTCTCCTCTCTAGAGCATATCTCCATCTTTACAGAGTCTCCTCAACTTGTTCCCTACTCTCACTACAGTTCAAAATGTCATCCGCAAACATCATAGTCCACGGGCACTCCTGTCTGATCTCATCTGTCAATCTGTCCATCACCACTGCAAATAAGAAAGGGCTCAGAACTGATCCTTGATGTAATCCCACCTCCACCCTGAATGCATCCATCACTCCTGCTGCAGACCTCACCAATGTCACACTACCTTCGTACATATCCTGTACCACTCTTGCATACTTCTCTGCCACTCCCAACTTCCTCATACAATACCACAAAGCCTCTCTAGGCACCCTAACGTATGCTTTCACTAAATCCACAAAGACAAAAATGCAACTTCATCTGACGTTCTCTATTTTTCTCCATCAACACCCTCAGAGGAAACATCGGATCTGTAGTACTCTTTCTCGGCATGAAACCATATTGCTGCTCATTAATCAGCACCTCTCTTCTTAACCTAGCTTCCACTACTCTTTCCAATAACTTCATGCGGTGACTGATCAATTTTATCCCTCTGAAGCTACTAGCTCTGCACATCGCCCTTAATCTTAAAAATCAGTAGCAAAACACTTCTCCACTCCTCAGGCATCCTCTCACTTTCCAAGATTTCATTAAACAATCTGTTTAAAAACTCCACTGCTATCTCTCAAACTCCTCCATGCTTCCAAAGATATGTCACCTGGACCACCAACCTTTTCATTTTTCATCCTCTTCATAGCAGTCCTTACTTCTTCTTTGCTAATCTATTACACTTCCTGACTCACAATCCCCACATCATCCAACCTTCTCTCTCTCTCTCTATCTCTCTCTCTCTCTCTCTCTCATTCTCTTCATTCATCAGCCCCTCAAAGTACTCTTTCCATCTGCTCAACACACTCTCCTCGCCTGTGAGTATGTTTCCCTCATTATCCTTTATCACCCTTACCTGCTGCACATCTTTCCCAACTCAATCCCTCTGTCTAGCCAATCGGTGCAGGTCCTTTTCTCCCTCTTAGTGTTCAGCCTTTCATGCAACTCTCCATACGCCTTATCCTTCACCACCTCTCTCTTCACCATACGCCTTATCTCCTTATACTCCTTATACTCCTGTGCATCCCCAGTGGCTGGATTCCGGTCAACAAATGTTAAATAAATAAACACATTAAACATAACGTATAACACATAAACGTATTAAAGTAGGTGGCAGGAAATAAAAAGTGTAGTAAATAGTATAAATAAGCAAAAAAAAAAAAAAAAAAAAAAAACAGGCAACATATGTTTTTGGGAAGCTCAGCAGCCTCTAGTTATCTAGTAGTGGCTCAGAGTTGTGGCTGGTAGCCCACCTCAGTTCAGCTCGGTGCAAACTCTACTAACCTGTATTACAATTTGTTATTATTACAAAATCAATGTATATAACGTTGGTTAATAGCACTGCTTTGTCTGACTTTCTGCCACATTATATGTCATATTAAGCAATCAATTATCATAACTTTGAGGAACTGCATTGATTGTTCTTGTTATATTGTGCCTCATGATCCAGGACACATCTGAAGAAGGTCCTTAGACCAGAATAGTTAACAGGTTAACAAACAGAGCATGAATAAATCACTTGGGGAGTTGCTTGGTTGGTGACACTCCATAACTTTTTTAACTTTTCTGGTACGGTAGGTACCAAATTTCAACATATTTACTGATTCTAATTAAAGACAAAAACACTTAACCATATGAAAGTGTAGCCAAGCACCTCATACATTTCCTCATCACAGTCTGCCCAGTGTTTGTTTACCTGGTACTTAAGGTTTTGCAAGGAAAGAGGTGAGGATTTGGGGCACATCATCTCAGAAAAGGTTCTCCATCATTGTGGTAGTCCAGTCACAAAAGAAAGACTTCTTCAAATTGTTTGGCAAACTTCAGTATGGAACAAGTGGCTGGAGTTTAGTGGGACTCTTCAGGGAGTATCTCAGTATTTGACAGGTCACTTGGTATTACCATTGGCAATGTTTTTATAAATAAATTTTGACAGGATAAAAAGATACTTTGCCATCTCTGTCAAGTGAATCCCACCACTGCCAACCAGTTGTAAAAAAAGGTCCAACCTGGCACCAGAGGGATGATCTCTGAGTTAAACTACTGATACCTAGCTAGCTAAAGTAAAATAAAAAAAAAGTGAACATAAGTTTAACTCCATAATGAGATCAGAAAATGCAGCCTGGCCCCAACAGCATGAAGGAAGTATGCACTGCTGACATGCGTATGGGCTTTTATCATCCATACCCAAATTAGACACACATACCCACCTAAAGAGCTGAGTCTTTAACATAGCATCCCTGTTCTCTTCCCCCCTACCCACAGTTTTTCAGTGTCCCTTACTCAAAGTACTTTTCAAATGCATTATTTTCACACATACATGACAGTTCCCAAGAAAGGCTGGAAGAGTTTTTCAAATCCTCACATATTTCTTTCAGGCATGGTAAAATTAACATCACCCTGTGTATAGCAGAGACAACTCTCTACCTGCTGCTCTTGATTTAGCTCAATATAAAATTTTATTCTTTGACTACTTTGATACTTTGACTGTTAGTAGGCCCAAGCAATCTAGTTAAGTGCAGGCATTAACCCGATTACCCTATTTTCTGATAATAAACAACAATAATACAAGCATGAAAAAGACTAGCTACAAAAACTTTAAAGTGAATCTGAATCTGGGCATACTGGGGCAATGTGGCAACTGCCTCATGTACACAGATAATCCTCTCTTCCTACCACCCAATACTACAACCTGTGAGAGATGCACTTACATAGCCAAACTGGAAGCAAAGCTCTCTCCGGCCAAGATTGTGCTAGACAGTCAAGAGGAGAAGGTTAACACCTGCATTACACCTCAAGCAACTTATAGCCCTTCAAAACCCACACCATCAACACTCACACATAGCAACACTATGCCCTTAACATTAACCTGCCCAAGCAACAAGGACCACCGAAGCTGAAACGCAAACAAACACCAGTCACAACCAAAGTGACGCATAGCTCACAACACCAGTGTGCCACCCAACAACATCCCTAAGGCAAAACAATGTACCCAACAATTTAGTCATAGGTGACTCTATAGTCAGGCACACTGATGTCCCACTCACCAGGCTGAATAAGGAGAAAATTACAGTCAGCTGCCTGTCGGGCACCAGGATCCGCCACGTAATGCATGCACTCAAGTCACTCTACAACAAGTACAAATACGACTCTGTCATTGTCCATGCTGGAGTGAATGACTTGAGATGTACCTCCCTGGACTACATGAAAAGAGACATGGAAGAGCTCTTGGATCATGTGACCCAGGCAGGTATGACCCTAGCCCTGAGCAGCATCCTGCCTTCGCCCAGAATGATACCACAGTATAAGGACAAAATGATTGACTTCAACAATTGGCTAAGCTTCTGGTGTCATTCAAAGGGGGTCCAGTATTTGTCTGCCTGGGAAGACATGATCGGCAAACCACGATGCTTTGCCAGAGATGGTCTGCACCTGTCACCCCTGGGATTCAGGTTACTGGCTAAAGCTCTTGCCACCCCTATAGTGCCTTTTTTAGGCAAGGCTCAAAGGATACAACCACCACTGTAACAGATACAAGCATGCAAAACCTGAAGGTAATGCTACTCAATGCTAGAAGTCTAAACCTCAAAATGCACTCTCTCGAGGCACTCCTAAAAATGGAGAACATCGATATCTGTGCAGTAACTGAGACCTGGTTCAAGGCTCTAGAGAGCACCCCTGCAATACTAGGCTACAATTCTTAACACACTTTTCAGCCACAAAGCCAAGACCAAAACACTAAAAGTGGAGGAGTGTCCATATTCACCAAGGATATTCACACCTCCAGGCTAGTTGCCCAACACAATGCATCTGAAATTCTCCAGGTGCAACTAACACTAGGTAAGACTGCAATCCAAATTGTAGCTTGCTACAGATCCCCCAGCATGCCCCAAGATTCTCACTACACCTTTCTAAACATACTGGAAAATGTTAAGATACAACCAACCACCCTAATACTGGGTGATTTCATCTACCCTGCCATTAATTGGGAAAACTACTCGGGTACCAACACCTTTTCCCAACGGTTCTTGGAATTCATAAATTCCAACGCCCTGGATCAACTAATCCATTGTCCCACCAGGGGCTCCAGTATCCTAGACCTGGTCATTACCAACATGGGAGATAGATGCTCCACACCAGTGGTCACCCCCTCATTGGTCAGGTCTAACCATAAGCAAATCACCCTTGACATCCACATCCCACCCCCACCCCCCAGTAAGGAAACCTCCTTAAAAAACTTCTCCAAAGCCACCTTCATGCTACTGAAGTCAGAAGTGACAAACTTCACGACACCCACGCAGACGGGATCTGGAAGTTCGATTGCAGTATCCTACACTAAGGCACTGTACGAGCACATCCACTCATGCATGAATTGTGCCATCCCAAATAGAACCAGGATGCTCTTCTCCAAAAAAGGAAGCCAATCTGGTGGTCCCCTGCTATAAACAAACTATACAACAGAAGGAAGAAACTGTTGCAGAAAAGAGGAAAATCCCAGGATGCAAAAAACTCCCTCACCAGCCTCAGTAAGAAGCTGAGATCCCTCATAAAATCCTCAAAAGCTAGTTACGAAAATAAAATTGCCAAAGATTCCAAAGACAACCACAAGGCATTCTATAGTTATGTCAAGAATCTAAATGACAATGCTCAGATCTGCTCTGAGCTACAACAGAATGGCATTAAATATACTGATCTCAAGGATATTGCCAATATCCTGGCAGATCGATTTAGTACCAACTCCCCACCCCCCCCCCTAAAGGGTCCATCTCAATACCAAAAGATTGCGAAATTCCGGTAATCACGGCCACACAGGTAGAAACCGCACTCTCCAAAGCTAAGAATACAGCATCCATGGGACCAGATGACATCCCAGGCTGTGTACTACATGAACTACAAAATGAACTGGCACCTCACCTAAGTGTCATGTTTAATCATAGCCTCGCCTCAGGCTTCATGCCCACTGAGTGGCGCACAGCTACAGTTATCCCGCTCCACAAGGGAGGATCCGCCTTGGATCTGGGGAACTACCGTCCCATCAGTCTGACAAGCCTGATCTGCAAGGGAATGGAACACATTATCATGGAACTTATAAACAAAGACATTGGCAACCTTCAAACACAGGACCCCACCCAGTTTGTGAAGGGCCAATCCTGTAGTCTGAATCTGAATGACTTATTTGAATCAGTTTCCAGAGCTGTGGACGAGGGCAAGGCGGTCCACACAGCCTATCTGGACCTTGCCAAGGCCTTCAACACCACCCCCCACTCTGGAATCATAGATAAACTTACTAAGCTGAGCATAAATCCCTACCTCACTCAATGGGTTGCCAACTGGCTTACTGACAGAACCCAGACTGTAAAAGTAGCCGACTCCAAATCCAGCTCCAGACAAGTGACAAATGGAGTACCTCAGGGTTCAGTCCTAGGACCACTCTTGTTTGGCATCTACTTCTCTGAAGTACAAGCCAACACTAAGGGACTCTGGCTAACAAAGTTCGCAGATGTCTGCAAACTGGGAGCCATTATCGAATCCCCAAATGATGTGGATATTCTACAAAAGGGCCTTACAGAAACAGATGCCTGGTGCCAGAGCCATGGGCTCAAGCTTAATGCCAAGAAATGTATAGTTATCCCCTTTGGAAAAAAACATGTACCCATGAATTACCACATAGGTGGCAGGACACTAAACATTGAAAATGTGATGAGAGACTTATAGACACAGGTGGACAGTGATCTCACTTTCGATAACCACATCGCCACAACAATCAGGAAATCCTTCTATGTGGCACACCTCATCACTAACGGCTTTTCATCCAGAAAAAAGGAGGTCATTGTCCCACTGTACTCATCCCTCATTAGACTCATTATAGAGTATAATGCCCCGTTTGGTATGTACCTCACAAGACATCTGCAACAGCTGGAAAGGCCACAGAAATACCTCATTAAAAGAATCACAGGCCTAAAGCAGATGCCATATGCTGACTGTCTAAAAAAACTCCAGCTACACTCTGTGGCATATCGTCTACTCAGAGGCGATCTCTGCTTAACATACAAGGCCATGTCAAAAGCTGAGCTGTTGGACATGCTCCACTTAAAGAAATACTAATCCCTCAGAGCCACATGCTCCAGGGATCTAAATCTTGTCATCACAATGAACAAAACATGCTGGAGGGATAGGTTCCTAACCTAGAGACTCCCCATACTCTGGAATAGACTGCCCATACATGTCAAGCAGAGCGCCTCATTGACCCTCTTCAAAAGGAACCTTTATGATTGGATGGGAGATAGGAAATTCACCACAGGTCATTCGCCCTGCTAGACAGGGGTCCAGAGAAGTAAATATTGTGGGAAGAAATATCCAGGGAATTGTTATGGCTAGGCTTGCATAGGCCCTAGGGCCGATAGCCTAGTACCAACCTATGAACCTATGAATAAATAACAGATTTCATATGCCAAGGAATAAGAAAGCGCATGAAGATCAAAATAAAATTCAGTTATACTCTACCGAGTATACACAGTGAAGTCAGATCTACAGATAACTAGATATATCATGCATCTCTCACTAGAGAGTACTAAGCTAACTCTTCTAAGTTAGAAACAAATCAATAAAAAATATACAGGAAAATGCAGATAGCACTTACACAAATGTACCAAGATCTTCAAACAGAGTACGGCAGAACAAAGACCAGAGAACGTAGAATTATTATTTAAAATTACTTTCTAACACACGTGCACACACACACACACACACACACACACACACACACACACACACACACGCACACACGCACACACATGCACAAGGTGCATCTTGTACACACACACACACACACACACACACACACACACACACACACACAAAACATAAGCTTATTTTAGCTTGCTTTCATGTAGCAAAAATAATTAAACCAGCAATTTCACCTGTAAAAGAGAAGGGCTTAATTGCATCAGCCCTTATACAACAGAGCCTTCCGGTATGCAAGATCATTCATACATCTTTTAAATGACTGCATTTTAATGCCTACTTTATTTTCATACTTCTAGTCACCTACTTATTTCAAGTAGACTGTAATTGTATTTTCCTTTGCTAGTAAAGGAGATGTAAGCGGTAAAAACAGGCACAGCAGGAAATCATAAAAGCCAGCAAAAAATAAATACTATGTGTTTGTGCTTGTGTGTGTGTGTGTTTGTGTGTGTGTTTGTCCTTGTGTGTGTGTTTGTCCTTGTGTGTGCTTGTCCTCGTGTGTGTGTTTGTGCTCGAGTGTGTGTGTGTGTGTGTGTGTGTGTGTGTGTGTGTGTGTGTGTGTGTGTGTGTGTGTGTGTGTGTGTGTGTGTGTGTGTCCTCGTGTGTGTATGTGTGTGTCCTCATGTGTGCATGTGTGTGTGTGTTGTGACCTCATGTGTGTATGTGTGTGTGTTGTGTCCTCGTGTGTGTATGTGTGTGTGTGTGTGTCCTCATGTGTGTATGCGTGTGTGTGTGTCCTCGTGTGTGTGTTTGTGCTCGAGTGTGTGTGTGTGTGTTTGTGCATGCGTGTGTGTGTGTGTGTGTGTGTGTGCTCAAGTGTGTGCGTGCGTGTGTAACTACAGGGAGGAAATGCGTTTTCTAATATTTCCAGTTTGTTTATGACACTTGACATACTCACCAGTGGATGGGAAATCAGAAATTCACCCTTGTCTGACACCTATGTCTCTGATGGAAAGCAGCAGCTGTTAAATTACGCCTCTAATTAACCTACCCTCCTTAAAACAACCTCTAAAGCACAACAACTTGTGGGATACATTTGTGCTGTATGGATAGGCTTATTAAGGCCACAGTGGTTGTTAGCCTAGTATACACATTTGAACCTATGAACCTATTATGTGTAGTTTTTCCTTGTAGTTGAAATAAAATACACTGAACTAAACCAGGCATGTATGCTTGATATCATTTTAATATTATTGGCCAATCTATAGCCAAATAGGATAGTTTATTTTGAGTGCAAAAAAGGAAATTGGCTAGTTTTAAAATGGCCCACTAGGGCAGCTAGCCTAGTACTTACCTATGAAACTATTTAAAAGAACAAAGAGATTCTTGTCTAGCAGGGTGCCAGTCTAAGAAAAAATGATTTAAAGATATGTATTTTCTTTTCTTTCCCATTTCCTACGAGTAATACATTTGATCTGCAAAATGTGTGCAATATTGTGGTCTTTTCTCTTGTATATATAAAATGAGCTGAAAAGAAGGGAAATGCAAAATATAACCTCTTACATCTCCTGTAAACAAACCACAAACGAAAACTAAAACTGGCAAAACCAGGCACAGCAAGAAACCATAAAAGCCGGCAAAAAATAAATACTGTCACACCAATACGGAATAAAATAAAGAAAAAACCTTTAATGTGAGCGGTTTCGGCAAGCACATTAACTTGCCTTCTTCAGACAAACAGTTGTAAAACAGTTTTGGTTCTCCTTATACACTATTAAGCTGAGTAAGTTGATGAGTCAGCCTACTTAACAAGCAGGAAAATTTTAAAGTAGCCTCGCCACTCAACATCAAATAAACTATAAGTTGCTATATAAATCTTATTCTCATAAAGGAATATATGTCAAACACCAATAAATATTATAAACACATAACAATGTTTCAACAAAATTACCAAATTATTAACTAAAAACTATAAACTTAACAAAGTATAAATATATATATATATATATATATATATATATATATATATATATATATATATATATATATATGGATGTAAAAATATGGTAAGTGAAACCATAAATACAAATTAACATAAACAGTAAATCCAAAAATCTATCTAAATGAACCAGAAATGTATATGTATGTGTAAACCCTTTAATATCATAGTTTAAGGGCCAAATATCTCAACATACATTTGATAGAAAGGCCCTCATTCAAACCCGGAAAGACTTGTGCTCTAGTCTTAATCTGCCATATAAGCTCATCAATTTCCAAAAGGACTTGCCATGGTCCTCCCCTAATATCAATGCTCCTATGTTGTAAAACTGCAAATTTGAAAGCATGGTCAGGGTAGTCTAAAATGTGTTTGGCCAGTGCATTGTTAGAGTCATTCCTACTTATAGCATAACAATGTTCATAAATACGTTGTTTTAGTTTCCTTTCCGTTTTGCCAATGTAGAATGCATCGCATGAAGTGCACAAAGACCCATATATGACACCTTTCGACTCACAATTATATCTATAATTCATTTTGTACATCTTATTATTGATGAAAATTTGCTTGGTCACAAAAATATGTTTACAGTATGAACATGAACCACACTTAAACTTTCCTTTAGTTCTATGTGTACTGTCTCTTTTCCTCTCTAGGAGCGATTTTAAATTCTGGCCTCGCCTATAAGTTATTTTAGGCCTAACCCCTAGTCCTCAAGATAACTTTTCATCACCTTTAATTATATTCCAGTTCTTATTAAGAACTTTTCTAATAGCCGAGTGGTCAAGTGAATATGTACAAAGAAAACTAACTTGATGGACTATAATGTCGTCAGACATGTTAGTTGACTGCTCATCAAGAAAGCCTTCATGGTAACTCAAATTTTTAATAGGGGTACCAACTAGATCAGATAGCAACGGTGTAAAATGCCCCATACTCCTTTTGTTTATGATTTCATTTTTAATATTTGAAACTAGGGTAGAAGGATACCCTCTGTTCAGAAATATTTTTTTTAGCAAGTCACATTCATGGTTGAAATCGGTTTAATCAGAAACCATACGGGCAGCCCTAACCATCTGCCCCTTAACTACTGCCTTCTTCTGATGGTAAGGGTGACTGCTAGAAAAATGTAAAAAGGTATTTGAGTAAGTTGGTTTACGATATATCAAACTCTTATACCTATGGTTATAATCATCCCTAGTGAGCTGTATTTCGAGGTAATTGATCGTTTTTTCCCCTATAGTGTAAGTAAATTCCAAAAAGTAGGTAGTCTGAGTGATGTTATTAATAAAAGAAGGAATAAGAGAAAGATCACCTTTCCAAATACAGAACATATCATCCTGGTATCTGGTATACCAGGATACATGATTCTGAAAAAATGAATCTTTAAACAAAAAATTGGGTTCCCAGAATGCCATAATGGCATTCGCAAAACTACTGCCACAGGGGGAACCCATAGCTACCCCCGACTTCTGTAAGAAAAACTGGCCTTCAAAAACCATAAAGTTGTTACTCAGGACAATTTCTAAAAGTGTCTCAACTAAATTGATGATATCAACATTTACTTTTTTCATAATTAAGAATTCTCCCAGGATGAAGACAGCGTTAATACCCAGGAGAACGCAATTGGAAATTTGACAGCCCTAGTGCAGGTTCTCCTAGGGCGGGTCGAAACCTTGTCTCAAAAAGTGGAAATATCCTGTAGTGGCAGACTGAACAAACGTAATATTGCCACTAGACAACCAGGAGAAATGAACAACCATGGTTCCAACGAGGGTTTGGTTGGAGCAGGCAGTAGCAGCGTCAGTAATGGGGTTGCAAGGGGCGTAAGTGATACCATCGAAGGTCGTATAACATCACAAAACAATACAAGCCGAACTGGCATCAACCACAGAGGAACACAAGGCATCCCAGCCCCACCATTGAATGACAATAGCTCACCGAATCATGTAAGTAATATTCCTTCGATGGCAGTATTTGTAAATAACAACAATTTCTTTTGTGGAAATAATCAACTGAACAGTTCACCTTTGGAAAGGGATGAACAATCCACAAATGAATTACCTAATTTAATTAATGACTTTGATATAAAGCTTTACAAATGTAGGAAGCTTCAACTTGAGGTTTCCTACCTGCAACAATGTATTCAGAATAAAATTATTCCCAAGGGCCTCAGGCAATGGCGGTATCCAGCAGGTCTGGTGAATGATTCTACTTTTCATAGGGAATTACTAGACCTTTTTGACCGCCAAGGACATGAATTTTTACAGGCTCTTATTAACTTTTACTTAACTGACATTAACACTCTTAAAACAGAACTGGAAATTTTAGAGCATGCTATCAAAAGCCACACTGACTTTTACAGGTATAAGAACGACTATTGTAGAATTTATACCAATATCGAGTCTGCATTGAATAAACTTCTCATTATTAAAAAGAAAAAAAATCACTAGAGACATTAGCGATTATGCCAATAAAAGAGCTTATCCTAAGCCCCCTTTCAATGGTCCAGGTAATCAGTCACCTGCCTACAATATAGATGGAAACTTGAATGAGGAAGTTTTGTCCTCTAGTACATGTAATGATAGTCCACTAAATGGAAGTACGGACGATCAGCCACTCAGATGTAGTGAGAGGCTTTTTAAAAACAATAATGGGTACGGTAATAGAGACAATAATGCTGATAGTAATAACAACAACCCTGACAGACAACAGGGGGACAATCATAGGGGCAATAGTTCTAACCACCAGGATTTTCAACCAACCAACAACAACCGAACCAACAATCGCCAGTCCAATCGGAACCGGTCACAAGCGAGGAACAAAAGGAGAACGAGGAGACGATAGTATACACTCAAGAACTAGCTTGTGGAACACGTGTTTATACAAGCTTAGATGGTGACTTTAACGTATACAATTACACCTCCTTGGATGTGGATCAAGAAATTGTCGATTTTCTATCTAGGGGCCTAACCTATGTCCCCGGGAGACACATGGACATTGCTAAAACTATTATAGACCTTAAGTTATTTGTCCGTAAACTTAACCTTAATCTGCTTATGGGAAGCAGCACTAGTATGGTCAGTTCTTTAAGGGTTTCTAGTGTATTTAACCCACTTATTCATCCAGACTTGAGTGTTTTTTGAAAAAATGTGTGAGATAGATTTTTGGGCTATCAAAAATTGTCAGCATTTTAAAAATTCGAGTAACAACATTAGTAATTGTGAATTTGATTACTTAAATTTGCTGAACGATTGTAATATTAGGGTCATGAAGCCCGATAAAGGTGGTGGCCTTGTGTTTATGCAACATGATATGTATGTTGATAGTATGGTCAAACACCTCAGTACTGCCACATATACACGGGTAACATTAAATGAGGTCAATGGGGCACATAGAAAGGTTAAAGGGGTCCTGGAGGATCTATTTTTGGAGGGCCTTATTGACATTGACCTATACCATTACCTTATAATGTTAGCCCCTAAAACACCAGCATTATTTGGCACCCCCAAAATTCATAAAACTTTAATTGATCCCCCATTTAGACCAATAGTTGACAGTCGGGGATCAATTACATACGGGTGTGCCAAATATATTGATAGTGTCTTAAAACCACATATTGGCAGCGAAACACAAATCTGTAAGGATTCATGGGGGTTTCTTAGCCATATTAACAAGCTTGAGTTTCAGCCTAATGCTCATTTTTTAACAACTGACATCAAAGATTTATATACGGTTATTCCCCAGCAGTTAGGTATTGAATGGACTAGGGAATTCTTAATTATGAAAAAGTAAATGGTGATATCATCAATTTAGTTGAGACACTTTTAGAAATTGTCCTGAGTAACAACTTTATGGTTTTTGAAGGCCAATTTTTCTTACAGAAGTCGGGGGTAGCTATGGGTTCCCCCTGTGGCAGCAGTTTTGCGAATGCCATTATGGCATTCTGGGAACCCAATTTTTTGTTTAAAGATTCATTTTTTCAGAATCATGTAGCCTGGTATACCAGATACCTGCATGATATGTTCTGTATTTGGAAAGGTGATCTTTCTCTTATTCCTTCTTTTATTAATATCACTCAGACTACCTACTTTTTGGAATTTACTTACACTACAGGGGAAAAAACGATCAATTTCCTCGACATACAGCTCACTAGGGATGATTATAACCATAGGTATAAGAGTTTGATATATCGTAAACCAACTTACTCAAATACCTTTTTACATTTTTCTAGCAATCACCCTTACCATCAGAGGAAGGCAGTAGTTAAGGGGCAGATGGTTAGGGCTGCCCATATGGTTTCTGATTAAACCGATTTCAACCATGAATGTGACTTGCTAGAAAAAATGTTTCTGAACAGAGGGTATCCTTCTACCCTAATTTCAAATATTAAAAATGAAATCATAAACAAAAGGAGTATGGGGCATTTTACACCATTGCTATCTGATCTAGTTGGTATCCCTATTAAAAATTTGAGTTACCATGAATGCTTTCTTGATGAGCAGTCAACTAACATGTCTGAAGACATTATAGTCCATCAAGTTAGTTTTCTTTGTACATATTCACTTGACCACTCAGCTATTAGAGAAGTTCTTAATAAGAACTGGAATATAATTAAAGGTGATGAAAAGTTATCTTGAGGACTAGGGGTTAGGCCTAAAATAACTTATAGGCGAAGCCAGAATTTAAAATCACTCGTAGAGAGGAAAAGAGACAGTACACATAGAACTAAAGGAATGTTTAAGTGTGGTTCATGTTCATACTGCAAACATATTTTTGTGACCAAGCAAATTTTCATCAATAATAAGATGTACAAAATGAATTATAGATATAATTGTGAGTCTAAAGGTGTCATATATGTGTCTGTGTGCACTTCATGCGATGCATTCTACATTGGCAAAACGGAAAGGAAACTAAAACAACGTATTTATGAACATTGTTATGCTATAAGTAGGAATGACTCTAACAATGCACTGGCCAAACACATTTTAGACTACCCTGACCATGCTTTCAAATTTGCAGTTTTACAACATAGGAGCATTGATATTAGGGGAGGACCATGGCAAGTCCTTTTGGAAATTGATGAGCTTATATGGCAGATTAAGACTAGAGCACAAGTCTTTCCGGGTTTGAATGAGAGCCTTTCTATCAAATGTATGTTGAGATATTTGGCCCTTAAACGATGATATTAAAGGGTTTACACATACATATTCATTTCTGGTACATTTAGATAGATTTTTGGATTTACTGTTTATGTTAATTTTTATTTATGGTTTCACTTACCATTTTTTTACATCCATATATATATATATATTTATACATTGTTAAGTTTATAGTTTTTAGTTAATAATTTGGTAATTTTGTTAAAACATTGTTATGTGTTTATAATATTTATTGGTGTTTGACATATATTCCTTTATGAGAATAAGATTTATATAGCAACTTATGGTTTATTTGATGTTGAGTGGCGAGGCTACTTTAAAATTTTCCTGCTTGTTAAGTAGGCTGACTCATCAACTTACTCAGCTTAATAGTATATAAGGAGAACCAAAACTGTTTTACAACTGTTTGTCTGAAGAAGGCAAGTTAATGTGCTTGCCGAAACTGCTCACATTAAAGGTTTTTTCTTTATTTTATTCCGTATTGGTGTGACAATAATTATTTTTTGCCGGCTTTTATGGTTTCCTGCTGTGCCTGTTTTTACCAGTTTTAGTTTTTGTTTGTGGTTTGTTTACAGGAGATGTAAGAGGTTATATTTTGCATTTCCCTTCTTTTCAGCTCATTTTATATATACAAGAGAAAAGACCACAATATTGCACACATTTTGCAGATCAAATGTATTACTCGTAAAAAATGGGAAAGAAAATAAAATACATATTATCTTTAAATCATTTTTTCTTAGACTGGCACCCAGCTAGACAACAATCTCTTTGTTCTTTTAAATAGTTTCATAGGTAAGTACTAGGCTAGCTGCCGTAGTGGGCCATTTTAAAACTAGCCAATTTCCTTTTTTGCACTCAAAATAAACTATCCTATTTGGCTATAGATTGGCCAATAATATTAAAATGATATCAAGCATACATGCCTGGTTTAGTTCAGTGTATTTTATTTCAACTACAAGGGAGAACTACACATAATAGGTTCATAGGTTCAAATGTGTATACTAGGCTAACAACCACTGGGACCTTAATAAGCCTATCCATACAGCACAAATGTATCCCACAAGTTGTTGTGCTTTAGAGGTTGTTTTAAGGAGTGTAGGTTAATTAGAGGCATAATTTAACAGCTGCTGCTTTCCATCAGAGACATAGGTGTCAGACAAGGGTGAATTTCTGATTTCCCATCCACTGGTGAGTATGTCAAGTGTCATAAACAAACTGGAGGTATTAGAAAACGCATTTCCTCCCTGTAGTTACACACGCACACACTTGAGCACACGCACGCACACACTTGAGCACACACACACACACACACACACACACACACACACACACACACACACACACACACACACACATGCATGCACAAACACACACACACGCACAAACACACACATGAGGACACACACACACACACACACACACACACACACACACACACACGAGGACACACACACATACACACATGAGGACACACACACACACACACACACACACACACACACACACACACACACACACACACACTCGAGCACAAACACACACGAGGACAAACACACACACGAGGACAAACACACACACGAGGACAAACACACACACACGAGGACAAACACACACACACAAACACACACACATACACAATTTTGTCTTTTCCTGGTTTTTCGGCCTTTTTTTATGGCACTTGGCATTTGGAGCTCTGGCATTTCAATTGGTAGCTGGCATTATGGTGAATATGTATTCACAGGTATTGGACCAGAAGCCACCAGGGTAACAGTGCCAGTGGTAAAGTGTAAAGGGGCCTAAAACCAGGCTCTGACTTCCACATTTAAACACCTTTGCCTTGAGGAGAACCAGATGAACTGCTTATATGCTGCTCAAGTCATGGTTTGGCCACTAGCTCCGTGTGCCAAGGTTGAATTGCTGGAGTGAAAACACCAGCATTCTCATCTACTACAGGACATGCACTCTCTGGATTAAAACTTTTCAGTTTACCTGACTGAAAATTTTCAGACAGCAGTTGTCTGTCAATATTGTAGCACCGACAAATTGACTGGTAATATTATAGTTGTATAGAATGTTGCTCAGTATTATGCTGCAAATCTTGCCCCGACTATACTGGTGGTCCTGCCAGCACCCAGCTTAGGCTGCTGCATTCACCACAGGGAAACTTCCAACTTTTGGCTGGTGTGAATTTTTATTCCCGGTTATAACTCAACTTGGATCAATCTTAACATTCTTTTTGAGAGTAAATTGCCTAAGAAAGCAGTGCATCATCACAAACGACCCCAAAAAACAAGAAGATCAACAAGCCTTTCTAGTCTGGGTTTGTGGCAGGTACAGTGCTGGAATGGTTCTGACAGACTCTTTAAATCTCCTTTCAGTGAGGAACTGGGGACAATATTCTGCTTTTGTCTTTCTTAGAGTCTCACCAGCATTTGATACAGTCAACCATTCACTCTTAGTGCGCTAGCTAAGTGTTGTTGCTCTGTCTGTCGTGCCATGCTGGAATGATCTACCTTCTAGCTGTATGGAGGCAGACAGAGGGTGATGTCTGGAATTAATTCCTCTGCTTCCTAGCTTCTTGCCTGCTGGGTCCAACAGGGTTCTGGTCTTGGCCCTTTAGAGTTCACTGTTTAAGAGAAGGTCTTTTAGGAGGAGTTGTATATTCAACAGATTTGTGCGTTACCATTGTTATGCTGATGACATAAAGTTGTGCCTATCACTTTCACAGAAACCTAAAGTTGCTCTTAAAACAATTCTCAAAAGAGTTGGAATACATCCATTCATGCATGTTGAAAATTGGCTTAAAATGAGCATACATGCTAACCTTCAGGACTTCTCTATACCTATTTTGTCTTAAAATTACCTGTTGTGAAGACAAACATCAGTACATGCTGAATGAGGGTCACTTGGGCTGGTTATTGACAACAACATTGGAAAAACACATTTCAGCTGTTGTCAGATCCACCTGTTTAAATCGGAGGAACACCGCCCTCATCAACCACTTTATATCTGTCAAGATCCCTGCTGCTTGGTGTGCTCTGGTTTCTTTTTATTTGGACTACTGCAGTACCATGTGCATGGGGCTTCCAAATTCAGAAGTGGACTGCCAGCAGCTTGAGCATAATTCCACAACCCAGCTACTAATGAGGCTGCCCAAGTTATCAGCATATACCAGGACAGTCTGAACTGCACTGGCCTCCTGCCAGGAATCAAATTATCTGTAAATTTCCATTTCTGGTTTATCTTACCCTGCATGGCTTGGGTCCCCCATCTGGAGGTCCTCCTCAGGTCATATCAGACATCCCCATCTCAGTGATTCACCTCTCAGGTTACTGTCAGGGATTCTAAAAGATATGACGGCATCAATCATGTCAGTTCTTCTGGAATTACTACCTGGCTAACTGAGGAGTCCCCAGGTTTGAGCAATTTCAAGCAGTCCTTCAAGACTCATTTATTTGACCTTGCTTTAGGATAGCTGTTTAATATCAGTACTACTGCAGTTTTATTTAATTAATTCTGGTTGTACTTACTTTATTCACAATTTTATTTATATATAGAGTGTTTGGGTTCAAGCTCAAAGTTTAACTTTTCTTGTGAAGCCTAGAGCTTATCAAGTTGCAATCAAAGGCAAGAATGGGGCAAAAGATGCCAGTTCCTCCTCAAGTGGGTAGCACAATAGTCAAGATCACAAATACACTTGAGATGTAATTTGTTATAAAGATCACAAATACACTGCTACCCATAATCACAGCTGCTATCACTTGACTGGCAAGACTGCAGATTCATTAAGGTTCACAGAAAACTCGTTAATTTCAAAGGAAAGTAATCAGACAGCCGTATTCAAGCAGGTTAAATTGTTCCTTCTTTGACACCTGTTCACAGCTTAGAGTTCTCAGATCAACACTGTACATACTTTTGATGGAAAATCTAATATGAATAACTGGACTTATTAAAAATACAGTGGTGACCATTATTGTCTTGACATTTGAAAGATGGAGTTTACTTGTGGGATTTTGTTTCTTCTTGTGAAAGGAACAATTAACAGTCTTTTTTTCTGCAGCCCTATATCTGCCTCCATGTTCCTTGATATCTTTTCATAGCTTCTCCAGATACAAGTCCCACAAAACGACAGCCCTCCATACCTGTCGGTACTACTACTATACTTCATTTCACATATGTTCTACTGGAAGAAAACAAGATATTTCCTGACAAATGTCCGAGTGAAGCTTCATCAGGATCTGACCTCCTTCATCCTTGGCTCCTTAAGATTTGAAAAGATTACATTTCCCACTTACTTCAACATATCTTTAGGCTTTCAGTCAGTCACATCTAGAAGTCTACAATATGGTAAAATTCCACTATTGAAAACCTACCAAGAATCCAAAAACTTAACTCCACTGCAAAACTATTTCAGCTTCTTCACCTTAGGCAAGTTATTTGAAAAACAACCATTGTGTACTCCCAATCTTCCCCACAGCTTATTAAAAAAATACAGAATTCTTACCAGACACCAATATGAATTCCATATAAGTAGAAGGGCAAATACTACATTCTGGACACCCAGAGATAATACTGTCAAAAAACAAAGATAGAGACAACTTTTTGTTTAGGCTGCACTGTACCATGTGTCATACTTGTTAGATTTGTCTAATCTATTATCCCTCCAATATCAGAAAAGGACATTTGAAAGCACTACAGAGCACTTTATTAAGCTGATTTTAAGACTAGTGTGCTTGTTATGGTATTTTTATAACTGGAACAGGTTTTCTGCATTTTGCTTTTGCCAGAAAAAGTGAATTTCCAGTACTCTGGACACTTCTTTGTTGTGGGATTGCTAGCACTCAAGTTTCAGTTGGTTGCCTGTTTTCTGTTGACTATTTTCTGCTGCACTTCATGGCTTTGTACTTACAGCAGCCTGTAGCACTATACCAATAAATACGGCACCTGCGCCCCTCTGTTAAGTACCAACCAATACAGCACCTGTGCCCCTGTGTTACATGCCAACCAACATGGCATCTGTGCCCCTGTGTTATGTGCCAACAATTACGGCGCCTGCACCCCTGTGTTATGTGCCAACAATTACGACACCTGCACTTGTGCCCCTGCTTTACATGCCAGCAATTATGGCATCTGTGCCCCTGCATTATATGCCAACAGATACAGCACCTGTGCCCCTGCGCTACATGCCAATACAGCACCTGGACCTGTGCCCCTGCGTTACATGTCAACAAGTATGGCACCTGTTCCCTTGCCTTACGTGCCAACAAATAGCACCCATGCCTGTGCCCCTGTGTTACATGCCTGTTGCTTTTCTATGTGCTCTATATCTCTTTAACTAATTAATGTGCTTACAATAGCAGCTTGCAACACCATTCAACATCCAGAGCATCCCCACCACAAACTGTTATACTGAAATGCAAAATGTTGTGGTACCCATGCCTGAAACCAGGTTTGTGTGTGAGTTGCAAGGTGTTGTGGTACCCATGCCTGAAACCAGATTTGTGTGTGCCATACAACACATTCTAAGTTTTGTTATACTGAGTTTTTGTGGTACCCATGATTGAACTAGAGTTTTGTTTGTCCTACAATACTTGCTAACTTTTGTGCACTTTTGCCTATAACTTAAGTCACTTTCTCTAATTATATCACTAAACACATCGTTATTAGTTGGCCAGTTTTGTGTTGAGTATGCTATGGTTTTGCATTATATCAAACTGCCATCGCTGTACATCAAAACTATTGGCTAATAATCTAAGCTACTATTCCTGCATTGTAGCCTGCATACTAGCCAGAATCTACTACAGCTATCCTCATTTGACTTCCGGACACTATGGAACCTCTAATCTGTACCCTTTCTGTTGCTGGTCAGTTTGCATTAGCCACATTGACACATTGCAGAAACTGCTCTATGTACTGGGTTCACTTCACTACCCCTTGCCCCAAGTGCTCTCTCCATCCAGCTGATTCACTCTACAAGAAGTGAAACAACCCACTACCTAAAGAACTTGCACAGCTGAAGTTCACTTGCAGTTGCAAAAGTTCACAAGGGAAAAATACACTGAGTTAAATCTAAGTAAAACAAATTCATAGACTCAGACTAATAATTTTATTTGTAAGGCATGCACTAGTGTGTTCTGTTTGTAGTGTTGAATCTGCTGGAAGGATATCCCCACCCCACATACCCACACTCATAGGGCCTTTTACTGCTGAAGGTAAAGCTACATTAACACTTCAGCATAATTTACTCTTATCAGTGTAATAGATCCCTGGAAAAGACATTGAAAAGCCCATAACTATAAAATTAGATGTGATTGAGGTCAAGTTTTTAGAGTTCAGTCACCTTGTCTTTGTATTCAAGAACATTCTACCTCACTGATGGTTTATGGTGGTAAACCATCTGTGGGGGGGGGGTAACTGCTTTCCACGTTGTTTTGCCTTAGGGGCTTGTGGCACACTGGTTAGGAGAGTTATATGTCTCATGATTAGTGTTGTGTTGTGGTGTTTGAGTGCACTTCTGCCTTGGAGGTCTCTGCTGTTTGGGTAGATTTTTATTGACAGCCTCCGTGAAGGTGGGTGTGTGGTTTGTGTTTTTATGTGAAGGCAGTGCTGGTGTGTGTTCTGGAGGGCTGTGTGTTCCATGTTGGGTGGTGCAAGTGTTGACCTTCTCCTCTTGACCAGCTGTTTCAGTCTTGGCTGGATAGTGTGTGGCTTTGGATATATAAGTGAATCTCTCACAATTCTGTGTTGGGAGGTAAGAGGAGAGGGTTGTCAGAGTACATGAGGCAGTTGCTACATTGCCTCAGGATGGCCAAGCTCACCAGGTTAATAGGAGAAAGCACAGGGAACTGACCTTTAGACATACTTGGAGGGGTGGGCATTAATAATAAGTACTGGAGCTGTTTCTTTGTAGAAAATTTGGTGCTGGTAGCACTTTTGTGTGCTACAATAATTGCTACAACAAGTCTGATAAAGTGCTAGACTAATAAGCTAGAAAAAAGTACAGGAGAGCAGAGAACTAGCAGATCTAAGGGAAAAATTAAAGATCACCACTCAGAAGCTTACAAACAGTCCTGGATACAGCAAATCTGTATCTGGGCTACACTAGTACCAGGAAAGACAGGAAATCGTTTTTTTTTTTTTTTTTTTTTTTTTTTAGTTGAGAGTGAAGAGACAGAAGATATCAATATTCAGAAGCTAAAGGAGTGGGCCTTTCCTATGTTCTCACTATTAACAGTAGAATGAGCTGATAGGTTCATAGGTTCATACTAGGCTATCTGCCCAAGGGCATTTATAAGCCTAGCCCAGAGTTTTGTGGCTTTCGCCACCCCTTTAGTTTGAAGGATACTATGCCCATTATTTTGCTGTGCCTCTGTCAAGCAGTGACACTGAGGTAATCCCTGGGGTATATCTGCGATCTCCCATCCATTGGTCAAGATTTCTCTTGAACAAAGCCAGCGAGGTGCTCTGCCTCACATGTACAGGGATTTTGTTCCACAGCATAGGGAGTCTCTGGGTGATGAATCTGTCCCTCCAGCATGTCCTATTAATAACCGTGTCAAGGTTTAAGTCTCTCGCCCTTGTAGTTCTGAGGAATCTAGATTTTTTGAGGTGAAGCATGTTCATCAATTCCGGGTTGGACATGGCCTTGTATGTCAGGCACAGGTCACCTCTGAGCAGACGGTAAGCGACTGAATAGAGCTGGAGTTCCTTCAGTCGGGCAGCATAAGACATATTTTTGAGACCCTTTATCCTTTTGGTGAGGAACTTTTGGGGCCTTTCCAGTTGCTGCAGGTGTCGGGTCAGATACATTCCGAATGGGGCATTGTACTCAATCATTGGTCTGATGAGTGATGAGTACAGGGGGACGATGACCTCCCTTGATCTAGATGTGAATCCCTTCATGATCAGATGGGCAATGTAGAAGGTCTTCCTAACTACTTTGGCAACGTGAGTGTCAAACGAAAGGTTACTGTCAACCTGGGTCCCCAGATCCCTGATAACCTCTTCTGTGCTTAGTGGATTGTCACCTATATGGTAGCTAGGGGTAACCTTGTTTTTCCCGAAGGGTATGACTATGCATTTTTTGGCGTTTAACTTTAGGCCATGGCTCTGGCACCAGTTATCCGTTTCTATAAGACCCTTCTGAAGGATATCTGTGTCAGATGTGTTCTCGACTATGGCGCCCAGTTTGCAGTCATCTGCAAACTTTGTCAACCATAATCCTCCTGTGTTTGCTTGTACTTCTGAAAAGTAGATGCCGAACAAGAGTGGGCCCAGGACTGAGCCCTGTGGGACACCACTTGTGACAGGCTTTGAGTCTGACATGGCGCCAGCAACTCTGACCCTGTGGGTTCTGTCACTTAGCCAGTTTGCAACCCATCTTGTGACATATGGGTTTACATTTAAGCTGATGAGTTTTTCAATGATACCTGAGTGGGGTATTGTGTCGAAAGCCTTTGCCAGGTTGAGGTAGGCTGTGTGGACTGCCTTTCCCTCATCAATGGCCTTGGTGACTGTTTCGAAAAAGTCAACCAAGTTTAAAAGGCATGATCTGCCTTTGACAAAGCCAAACTGGGTTGGATCCAAAGTCTGCAAGTCCCCTATGTCTTTATTTATGAGTTCCATTATGATCCTCTCCATAGCTTTGCAGATCAGGCTTGTCAAGCTGATGGGACAGTAATTTCCAGGGTCGGTGGAGGCACCGCCTTTGTGAAGTGGGACCACAGTTGCCGTACGCCACTCCTTGGGTACGTATCCTGAGGTGAGGCTAAGATTAAACAGCTGCCCTAACTGTGGGTTTAATTCCTTATTGAGTTCGTGGAGCACACAACCGGGGACACCATCTGGTCCCATGGATGCTGTGTTTTTCGCCTTGGAGAGAGCAGTTCTCACCTGAGCGTTAGAGATGTTTGGGGGGCTACAATCCTCTGGTATAGATATCTCACCTTTTGGGGGGGGGGAGTTTGCACTGAACCTGTCAGCCAGTATGTTGGCAATGTCTGTAGGTTCAGTGATTTTTACATCATTTTGAACTAATTCTGAGCATATCTGGGAGTTTCCTCCCAGGTTTCTAACATAGCTAAAGAAGGCCTTATGATTGTCTTTTGAGTCCTTAGTGACTTTTCTCTCAAAATTTGCCTTGGATGATTTTATGAGAGATCTTAGTTTTTTACTTATAATGATCAAAGGTGTCTTCCCTTTTAAGGATTTTGCTCTATCTTGTAGTAGCTTCCTCCTTTTGTTGTAGAGCTTGTATATGGCTGGGGTACTGGACGCTTGCCTTTGGTACAAAGAGTCTTTGTTTTGTTTGGGATCCATGCAGTCCTGTAGGTGCTGGTAGAAGGCATTTGTAAGTGATTCAGCGGCTTGAGTAATGGTTTCCGCAGGCTCGGGGGCCTTAAAAGAGGCCACACTAGTCTTTAGAAGTGTGAAGTCAGCTTTTGAGAAGTTCTTCACTGTGGTCTTTTTTATCTCAGGTGGGGGCGGAATGTGGACTTCCAGTGAGATTAGTTTGTGATCTGATCTCACCAGTGAGGGGTATACTTCCAGTGTTGAACATTGTGACCCCATGTTCGTGATGATGAGATCTAGTATGTTTTCTCCTCTTGTGGGGATGGTGGCTAGTTGTTCCATGGCATTTGAGTTTATGAACTCTAGGAACCTTTGGGCTAGAGTGTTGGGGCTTGAGTAGTGATCCCAGTCTATATTCGGGTAGTTGAAGTCACCTAGTATGATGGTATTTGGAGATACATTTATCCCCTCCAGTGGTTCAGGAAAGCTATGTGAGGTTCCTGAGTTTGAGAGGGTGGCCTGTAACATGCTACAAATTGCAGAGCAGTCTTGCCTATGGTTAATTGCACCTGGATGGTCTCCGATGCATCATGCATTGCCACCAACCTTGAGGTGTGGGTGTCCTTGATGAATATGGACACCCCCCCTCCTTTCTTGGTGGTGTCCGGATTTTGGGGCCGGAACGCATGATATGAGGTAAAACCTGATAGTGCCAGGGTGCTCTCAGGAGCCTTGAACCAGGTTTCAGTCACAGCACAGACATCAATGTTCTCCATACTGAGAAGGGCCTCGAGTGCGTGCATCTTGAGGTTGAGACTTCTGGCATTCAGCAGCATTACCCTTAGTTTTTTTTCCTTTTTTGTGTTCTAGGGTGGTAGGTTTAGAATTTGAGCCTTGCCTAAAAAAGGCACTATAGGGGTGGCAAGAGCCTTTGCCAATATCCGGAAGCCCAGGGGTGACAGGTGCAAGCCGTCCCTTGCGAAGCAGCTTGGCTTGTCCAGCATGTCATAACCAGGCAGACAGACATTGGATCCCCTTTGAATGACACCAGAGTTTAAGCCAATTATTAAAGCTTATCATCTTGTCTCTGTATAGTGGCATCATTCTTGGTGAAGGTAGGATACTGCTCAAGGTCAGGGTCATACCTGCCTGGGCTACATAATCAGAGAGCTCCTCTATGTCTCTTTTCATGTAGTGCAAGGAGGTACGTCTCAGGTCGTTCACACCAGCGTGGACAATGACCGAGTCGTACTTGCACCTGCTGTTGAGAGACCTGAGTGCTTGTGTTATGTGGCGGATTCTAGCGCCCAACAGGCAGCTTACTGTGACCTTCTCCTTACTCAATATGGTGAGCGGGACTTCAGTGTGTCTGACTATGGAGTCACCAATGACGAGTGTGTCTGGCATTGTGTTTGGCCTTAAGGGCTGTGACTGTTTGGCACACTGACTATGTGGTCTATGTCATGCATGTGTTGTGACCTGAGGTGGCAGTTGTTTGGGTGTCTGCTTTGATGGCCTCTGCTGTTTTGGTAGATTTTTGATCAGAGCCTCCGAGTATGTCTTTGTGTGTTTATGTGTATGATTTGAAGTTGTGATAGTACTATGTGAGACTGGGTTTGTGGTGTGTGGTTACCTTCTCCTCCTGTCTGGTCTTGCCAGTCCTATGTTAAGAGAGCTCAGCCTCCAGTTTGGCTATATAGTTGCATCTCTCGCATGTATTTGTGTTTTGTGGGAGAAGGAGAGGGTTGTCTGTGTACATGAGGCAATTTAAACATTGCCTCAATATTCCCAGATTCACCAGCTGAGCAGGAGAGGACACTAGCAACTGATCCCTCGACATGCTAGAAGGAATAGACAAAAACTTTAAAAAGACTCCGGGGGATGTGGGTGATCGCAAAAGGGGTTTTAGGCTGGTGGGGTACTATGTATAATAAAAGTGCTATATCAAAGTAAAAAAATACTTTAGAGAGCAAGTGCTAGGCTTTACAGATAGAGAATAGTCTACTTAGGAATCAAGTAGAGCTGAACTTTTTAGATATAGAATACGCTGGTTTGATCAGCAGCACAGTTCAAGGAAGGCTGTTTTAAGGGAAAATTTGAAGAGTGGACTTTAGGTAGCCCGAATAGTTTAACCTTGATTAACTGCCGCTGCTCTTGTGTGCTCCTGTGACAACTCTGCGCTAAATCGCGCTAAAGCGTGCTTTATAGCAGGGGGATGGAAAAGACAGGAAATGACCCAAAATGGCCAATAAACTACATGTTACTGCCTTAAACCACTCCTCTGAGGACAAACAGGCAGCTCAGTACTCCCCACTCACACTGCTGAGTAAAGAAACTTCTCCCTGACCAAACAAGGAAAATGGAGAAGTACAGGAACCAAGACAAAGCCCAGGGATCAGCAAAATCTGATCACTGGAACACTAGCTAGGAAAGTATGGAAAACAAGGATATTTTTTTTTTTTTCAAGTTTTTTTACACAGATAGACAGAAAACACAATAAATGCTGTACTTTTTGACTAAATGCTATCAAAAGCTAGTACACTTGAGTGTATTAGCCTGTAGTTTAACTTTTAAGCAAAACTTAAACTAGCAAGTGCAGTAAACAGTTTGAGCTTGTAAAAACAGTAAAAACAGGTAATACTTTGATAAAATAAGCAGAAACAGTGGTCGAAAGTCACAAAAGGTCGAAAAAGCCAAGAAGAATACTTAAAATCTGGAAAGTTTGTATTTTCTGGTCTCTGCTGCTCTAGGAACTCTGCTGGACACCACGAGGAGCTGTGCTGAGTTCTCTACAGCTGGAAAAGACCGCCAAAGCGTGCTTTATAGCAGGGGCTGGAAAAGACAGGAAATGACCCAAAATGGCCAATAAACTACAAGTTACTGCCTTAAACCACTCCTCTGAGGACAAACAGGCAGCTCAGTACTCCCCACTCTCACTGGTGAATAAAGAAACTTCTCCCTGACCAAACAAGGAAAATGGAGAAGTACAGGAACCAAGACAAAGCCCAGGGATCAGCAAAATCTGATCACTGGAACACTAGCTAGGAAAGTATGGAAAACAAGGATTTTTTTTTTTTTTTCAAGTTTTTTACACAGATAGACAGAAAACACAATAAATGCTGTACATGCTAGGAATAGCAAAACTGATAACTTGATTATTGAAGTTTGAAACAAGCAAATTAAATATAATCTAGTTTTGATGAAAAAAAAAAAATATGTTTTAATAAGTAACATGGCAAAACTAAAAGTGATAAGTAAAAAGTTCTTGAAAATGAAATACATGTAGGTATTTGACTAGGAAAAGTGAAACCAAAGTTGAAATCCAAACGGTTAAAAGTCAAAGTGTTTATAAAAGAGCTGAAGAAAATTGACAAACTATAGTTCAGTCTGAAATCTCACACCTGGAAAGCGGCTGTATCCCTACACTGGAATAAAAACTTCCTAACAACAGGAAAGACGAAAGACCCAAGGACAAAAACCAGGTACTCCAAAATCTCACTGTGAGAAAGAAAGAGCCGAAAACACATTTTTTTGAGTAAGAACTTTTTCACAAGAAGAAAAAAAGTTCAGGAACTAACTAGCAAGTAGCAAAATATTTATGTATCAGTTTACTAAGCAAAATTAAACTAGAATTAAAATTTATTTTAACAAAAGTAAAACAGTAATCTTGATTAATAAGAATAAAGCATAAACTAAAGTGAATAGCCAGTTTGATTTTAAAACTGTAAATAGTAATCTGACGTGACATAAGCAGAAAATGGCAATACTCAAAAAAAGCAGAAACGTGGTTTAAAGAAGGTGAAAAGCAAGAGAAATCAAATGGAAGTAATTTTGCTCTGAACCTGACGAAAGCGTAGCTGACCCAAGCTGGAAACCAAACTTCCACAAACTGAAAAACGGAAAGACCCAAGGAAAAAACCAGGTCCACTCCACTGGAAAAAAGGAAAGCTGGAAAACAAGGATTTTTTGTTATAAGAATTTACACAAAGACAGAAAATTAAATCGTACTCTAGAAAACATGGAAAAAGATTTAGGTATTACTTGTTTACTGAAACAAGATTATACTAGAAATGCAAATTTTACTGATAACAGAAAAACAGTAATCTGTATTAACAAAACTTAAGCATACACAAAAGGCGAAAGCAAGAAGTTTACTTTAAAGGAAATTAAAACAGGTGTATACTGTAGGTAACGGACACAGGAATATGTGAAAAACTAAGCAGAAAAGCCCCAAAGGTGCTTAAAGGGGCTGGAAAAGACGGAAATACCCAAAATGGCAAAAACTAAAAGTTATGCCTTAAACCCCTTAGGAAAGCAGTCATATCCCTTACTGGTAGTAAAAAGTTCTGCAAACAAGGAAAATGGAGAAAGGAACAAAAAGCCGGGATAGCAAAATTATACTGGAACAAACTGGAAATTGGAAAAAAGGAAATTTTTGTTTTCAATCTTTTAAAGATAGACAGAAAAACAAAATTGGTACTTTTCGACTAAATGTTCAAAAGAGTCTGAGTTATAGCCTGAGTTTAACTTTTAGAAAACTTAAACAGCAGTGATAAACATTGACTTGAAAAGCGAAAACAGGAAACTTTATAAAAAGCAAAACAGAAATGCCAAAAGGCTAAAAGCAAAAGTATCCTAATCTGGAAATTTGCTTTTAGGCCTTCTAGACCCTGGACGAAAAGCTGTCTGACAAGCAGGAAAAGCAGAAACAGTTATACTGAGGAAAATCTGGAAAACCCAAAAGCAATATTAAAATTCTTAAATCTTCTAGAAAACGACTATACCAATCTTATATGTAAAATTCCTAACAAAAAAATAAGTAAGAACAAACTAAGAAAAATATAGACAAGTTAAAATTTGAAAAACCAAAATTTTGTATTTTTCAAAATTTTAAAGTAGAAAACCAAAAATGCTGAAATTCAGAAATTCTTCAAAAGCAGAAACTTGCGTCAGCTTTTACTTGAGCAACAAGGAAATGCATGAAATTAATGGAAAAACGAAAACGTATATAAAAGGAAAAAGGTAAGCCAAAAGGCCAATAGCCAAAAATTCTAAAACGGAATTGTTATCGGACTCAAACTCCTGGAAAGATTGCTGAGTCAACACAGGAGAAAAGAAAATGTTATAGCAGGATGAAAGAAAGAAAACCAAGAATGCAATACTAAAACTTACTTTAAAGATATCAGAAGTAGTCTATTTGTATTTTCCATTAACTGACAAAAAGATTGATTAAACAGATAAAAGCTAGTAAGAAACAGAATTTATGATCTTTAAGCAGATAAGGAAAAGTAGAAAGTTTGAAAAACAAAGTATTTAATTAAAGTTAACAGAAACAGTACTAATAACAGAATTGAAAGTTTACTAAAGTTAAAACTGTTGATCCTGGTTGACTTTAAGAAAACTTGGAAAGCAGAAATGTTTATTTAAAAGGAAAAACCGAAAATTTGCTAAAAAAGAAACAGTGTAAATCCCCAAAAGGTCAAAAACTAAGTACCCTAAACGACTCTTGGATATACAGGTCTCAGCCTGGAAACTCTGGAACAGACTCAGCGAAAGAGAAAACGAAGGAATATTATAGTAGGTTAAAAAAGGAAATACTAAATTGAATTTGGAATAAGAAACTTTTTTTTACTTTTTACAATGAAGAAAACTAACAAAAGTGCTGCTAACTTAGTTTATGAAAAAGTAAAATGAAATTCGTATTAAATTTAAGCAAAATATAAACAGTATGAAGTAAAAAGTAAAAACTAAAGTAATAATTCGAAAAACAGTAAAGTGTAAATTGAAACTGAGACGAAAGATACTTAAACTGGAAAGTTTGCTTTAGGTTCTGCTAGA